>NC_137443.1:19455000-19515000 GCF_964374335.1 Astatotilapia calliptera
TGTGGAGAAGACAGTGGGGCAACGCTTTATTCTTGTGTTGAGGTGACAGGGTCCGCGGGAGTCCTCAGGTCCAGCTCCAGGCTCTCAAGGTGAGCTTCACATTTCACAATAGGCTATCCTCATCGGGAACGACCCAGATCCTACACTGACATGATGTGTCGTTTTTATTTCACGGTTTGCGCAATAATCGGTCTAGCTGACAGACATCGAAAACTATTCATACACCCTTAATAAACTGTCCGTGTTCCCTTTAAAATGTAGAGCAGATTTATTAATAACAATGAGTTCCAGCTCAGTATACTTAGTGTGGGGTAGGAGTTGGCAGGAGAGCGCAAATCTTGCTTAAATTGTGCAAGTTTGGAAGATATCGCAGCCAATTCTTATTGCATCAGCCCCGTCCCCCAGATTTCATTTCACCCTTTCGCTCAACTCTGTTCTCATTAAGCCAAGCCCCAAAAGTAAAACTGCAGCGCTAATGACATTTGGTGAAACCGGCAACAACTGGTCACAGTTTCTGCTGCTGATGTCATGGACAAAATCAGCAAGTCTGTCACTTCGGGCGAAAATGACTTGGAGGTTTGTTTGTTTTTTTATACCTGGAAAATCAAAGACGACATGATTCATACTTATTATAATTGTGTTGGAAACTGTGAAACGGACCTGTTTTCATGTTTCAGTCTGAGAGTCATAAGCACTGTTCACTCTATTTTTTTATGTGTCTGAGCGAACGCATAAACTCTCTGAGCGTCTCTTGTAGTGATGGGATTTCCGGATCTTTTTAGAGAGCTGGCTCTTGCGGCTCCGACCGACTCTTCAGGTTGTTTTTTGCTTTAATTAATTTATTATTAACAATAATATGACATTATGCACAAAAGGAATTACTAATGTATAAAAAAAGTGGTTTTATTGATATGTTTATATATAAATATATACAGTGGCCCCTAGAGACAAAGCATGTACAAACTCCAAAGCATGTACAAACTCCAAAACACATTTCTAGCATTAACTGAACTTCAAAACAGAGCTACCTAGATCACTTAAATTACACAATTGAAAGCATATATGTATTGTTTGTGTATTTATACACAAGCACCATATATATTCAAATAATTAAAAAAAATGTTCATTTACCTGTTAATACACCATACACAAGCCAGCAAGTCGTTGGTACTTGCTGGCTTGTGTAGCCTCTACACTGTTAGAAAAAGCATCTTGAAAAAATGGTAATATTCCGGCAGCTGAAGCCAAAATACGACCGTATAATTACAGAAAATAACTCCCGCATAAAAATACGGTTATTTCCAGTAATGAAAATACAATTAGTTGCGCTAATTTGACATGGGATCCCGCCTTTTTCAAGTGCCGCTAAACATTAAATTAGGAACATGTTAATGTCATTAAACAATGAAATCATCTGTAAATAGGAAAAAAAACCATCTTAAAAAAACGGTAATATTCCGGCAGCTGGGGCGCCAAAATACGACCGCAAAATAACAGAAAATAACTGTCCTATAAAAATACAGTTATTTTCAGTAATGAAAATAGAGTTTGTTGCTCTAATTTGACATGGGATTCTGTCTTTTCCAAATGCTTTTAGACATTAAATTAGGAACATTTTAACGTGATCAAACAATGAAATTACCTATAAACAAGGTCACTGAATGTGGAAATATGAATCATAATACGTAAATGTACAGAAATATACAGTTAACAGTTGGTTTAAATAATAATTGATTGCATGCCCTGGGACAGAGGCGAGGCTGCCATATCGCACCATCGGCCATCACTAGTAGGCGGTAGGTGAAGAGTCTTGACCACGGACACAGCGACGGAGAGTGTCTGAGCCGGGGCTCGGACCGACAACCTTCTGATCACAAGGCGAACTGCCAACTCTTGAGCCACGATCGCTCTAACTAGTGACGATAATAATACTTATGTGATGTAACACAAGCTTATAGGGATCATGTTATATACTTTTCCATAGCATTACATTTGAATTCAACAGTTCAATCTTTCAAATAACGGACAGATATTTGTGAAATCATGATACATTTGTGAATGTATTTTTACAATCTAAATATGCATATGTACAAAAAAATTTATTTAAAAAACAAGTAAATTGTGTTTTATTACATTTACAGTGATGTTATGTTATTTTACATTTGACATGCCAGATCACAGTCTACTTATGTAAATGTAATGATATTCTAGAAAAACAGTACACAACTGTAAAATACACTGTAAAATAATTTGACATTTCTATTTTTTGGAACAGTGCAGGTAACAAAAGCTCAATGCTGGGCCTAGCATTCTGGAGCACTTCTGTTGTGTTTTCTTCGTGTTTTGGAGTTTTTACGTGCTTCTGAGTTTTTATGTGTTTTGGAGTTTGTACGTGCTTCAGGGTTTGTACGTATTGTGAAGTTTGTACGTGCTTTGTCTGTAGGGGCCACCGTAAATATACTTTTATTTATTCACTCCACATAAAATGTAATAAATAAATCATATAAAACGAAAACCAACTAGTCACAGTTCAACTTTTAACTATTTAAATTTTCAGCTTTTTTTTTTTAAATGAAACAACACAAAATGCTGCAAACCACAACACAATTAAATATAAATGAAAATATGAAAACAAAAAGAAGATGCACATTCTCAGTCATATGGGCCTGCATGAATAAACTTTCTGAATCCTGTATCATCCGCAACTGAAAATAGTTGTGGACGATTACTATACCTTTCTAATGTGACGTTGTTGTCCCTGGCTCTCTTTCTCTGTCTCTCTCCCTCCTGCTCTGTTCCTGTGCTACTGCGAGTGTAACTACCGCCCCTCCCCCCTCTGTCCAGCGCAAAGCACAAGAGAGAAGAGAGAGGAAAAAACAAAAACACGGCTTGCGATAAAGAGCTATCTCGCGTCGTTCACGTCAAAGATCCGGTTCTAAAAGATCTACCCCCCCCCCCCCCCCCCCCCCCATTTTTGCACATGTCGAGGAGCGTGTCAGGTTACATTTCACTGTGTGTTATACTTGTATAACTATGCATGTGACAAATAAAGAACCTTGAACCTTGTTAACTATTTATTTTAATTTCAATTCAAGTTAATTTTTTTTTGTGCGCAACGCAGATTTTTTCTGCCCGGAGACCGTGCCAGTAGTGCGCATGCGCGCATGCGCGCAGCTTAGAGGGAACATTAGTCATAAGAGGTCCAGTTATTAAACACCGTTGTGTTTTACCCAGCTGTGAGCCAGCTGTTCTTTGTTTTTGCTCTTTGGGGAGGAAACGTTAATATGACCTCCCGCTGCGCTCTCACGGGGAAATCCTGGCCTTTCTAGTGAGGCCACAGTTGTTGGCCTTGGCTAACAGAGCACACACTTGATTTTCGAACAACTTGTACATTCATGGCAACATGGGATGTTCTTGTGAGCATTTTTAGTTGGCTTCACGATCAGCTAAATGTTTAAATTCTTCAGCTATTTACCTCGTTGATTTCTAAATCTAATAAGATATCTGCTAAAAGTGAACAATGTGTACCCTCTCTTTATTAACCAAATTCAACCCATAAAAACATGAACTTAGACAATCACAGCTACCAAAACTGGAGGCCTTTAAATTTAGTTCAGAAACACAAACAGTAAGGAAGTGGTCATCTATAAAGAAGTGGAAACCAGTTTTAAAGGAACTCTAGAGAAGCTTAGGTCTGCGTGAGCAGATGATTCCCTTCGCCAGTGGTCTGCATGGCAGTTTGTGCCAGGGAAGTTTAATCCCACAGCTTCAGAGCCCTTTGAGCAACACTCAGGGGAGGACGTTTTACCATCCTCTGTTGTCTGGCCCTTCTTCATCTCATCTCCTGACAGCTCTCTGACTCCCTTTCTACAGTTCTGAGTAAAACCCTTTCTGCTTCACCCAGGTGTCTGTCATACCATGCATGCCTCCCCTAGGAATTGAAACAAGAGCATTTCCTTTATGTTTGATTTCGTTTTCGCTTCCTGTGTGAAGTTATACAAAGTGGTCAATTCGACTGTCTGTTTCTATTCATCACTTTGCAAAAGAAAGTCTGAAGACGAGGAGGGAGAGAATAAGGGTAAATGTCTGTTGTCACTTCACATTTTTATCTCTGAGAGCTGTCAAAATGCAAAAGAGACGCAGTCAGTAAAGCAAGGACATCCTCTTTGTTTAGTTGTTTAGTTTGGGCCGTAGGTCTTTGGTTCAGACTCAGAGTGTCAAACATTGAGAGAAGAGGAGCAGGACTGATGGTTTAGCTGAAACTTTCTGCTTCATATATCAGACTAAGGGTTAGTTAGCAGCATGTTCATAGGTAGTCTGGTGTTTGAGGATTCAGTTTTGGTGTTTGTCGATGCCTGTTTTGATTTCAGAATTAATTCCTTTGGAGCATTAATGTGATTTGATTCCTGTCCTCCCTCTATCTTATTTTTCTGTTAGTGCCTCTTCATCTGGCTCTATTATTCCACTGTATGTGCTCAACGTTTTCAGGTATTTTATTTATAGCTTGTTATAAGTGCAATATGTATTCTGTGCTGCTGGAATATGTTTAGTATGTGTTTTTAAGCCTTACAAAAACCACAACATGAACTGCAAACTGTGAACTGTATTATCCCTGGATTGAACATGTATGTAATGAGCAATGTTGTTGTGCTTTAACCTGAATGGCACTGCTCACAGTGACACAGACTACCTGTAACTACCACAGGCTACACTACTAGTGTTGTAGTGTTATGCTTGAAAGTTTGATTAAACATGGGACGGCAGCCTCGTTTGGCTTGCATACGGTGAAGTCAGAGTCGAAGATTAAGAAATGAATGAAAAAAATAAAGTACGAGAATATGAGATTGTTTTTCATGGGCTCATAAGGCTGATAATGATCCACCTCATATCCATTTTTTGGAGTATGAGTTCTAACCCTCAGAGAGACGTTAGAGTAGACGGCTGCAAAAAAAATCACTTTAGGCTCTCACTGCTCTCAGCATCTATTGGACTAAAGATTCCCACATTTTAAAAGGTCTGGAGTCACATCATCGTGTTTTTGAGTGTTTTCTGGCATTATATCATGGGAAATGTCAGCAGATTTGATTACACACTCAGTATTAAAATAAATAACTAGAATTTAAGTGGGGTTTTTTTGCTGCTCGATGTACTAAGTTGTAAGAGCAACAGTGCTCCCCCCTGACCCCGTCACAATCAGCTGATTTCTTTTCTTACAAAAACTTCAGCACATCTCGTGAAGCCAGTCTGACGTTTGTCTTCATACTGTGAGTACTTTCAGAGTTACAGGCCCTTTGATGACACAAGCCTGGTCCAGATTTGTCCTCACGGCAGATATCAAATCAAATCAAAAATGTATTTATAACCCATATGGAAAAGATATATATAAATCTTATAAAGTTTGTATCTGTCTTGTATGAAACTTGTATGAAAAGCATACAAGAGTGAAAACAGATATAAGATCCCTTGAAAAATTATATAATGAAACTTGTATGTTTTGTATACTTGCTAAAAAAAATGAAAGTAATGAGAAAGTGGCCACTTTCATGAGTAAATCATATATGTTTTTACTATTTCTTTTCCATATGGGATAGCACATTTAAAAACAACAATGTCGATCAAAGCGCTTCACAAATTAGGAAATAAATAAAATAAGACACATTTACCAAACAGGAACACAAGACAAGACAATCTTAGAAGCCACAAAATGATAGTCAAACTGTCTTAAGTCAGAGCCAGGGAAAAAAGATGAGTCTTTAAGCGGGATTTAAAAGACTGAATAGACTCAGAAGTGTGAATGGCAGTAGGGAGATTGTTCCACAGTTTAGGTGCTGCAATAGCAAAGGCACGATCACCTCTGGTTTTCAGTTTAGACTTAGGTTGCATTCAGAGCATCTAGTTTGAAGATCTTAGTGCTTTTTTAGGATTATACAAATGCAGAAGTTCTGTTAAATAGCTAGGCATGTTATTGTTAAAGATTTTATGAGTAAAAGAATTTTAAAATCAATGCGAAATTTCACAGGAAGCCAGTGTAAGTTAGCTAAAACCGGAGTCATATGATCATGCATTCTAACACCTGATAAAAGGCGTGAAGCAGCGTTCTGTACTAATTGCAAACGGTAGAGAGAGGAGTGAGGGAGGCCTAAATAAAGAGAGTTACAATAGTCCAGTCTAGAGGTAATGAATGCATGCAATCTGCTTTTCAAGGTCCTTGGGGGAAAGAAAAGGTTTAGCTTTAGAAATTTGACATAGCTGATAGAAGCTGGATTTAACCACAGTAGAAACTTGTTTCTCTAATTTGAAGGAGCTATCCAAGAGTACCCCAAGGTCTCTTACAATGTGGGAGAGGTAGCTAGCAAGGGGGCTAAGGGTCTCAGTTTCAGATATCCATATGAAAATTTAGGGGCGAAAAACATTTCTTTATAACTGTACCCAAATCTCTTTTACACTCTCTCCAAGTTTGATTGATTGATTGGTAATTTCTTTCAAACATGTAAACAATATACAGGTAAATTTAGAAAAGAAAATAAGAGAAAAAAATACTATACTAAAAATATCAATACATTTCAATATACCTGCCGTTCTGATTAACTTACATGTCGAAAGGGAGTGTGAAGAAGTAAACACTTATTTAATTCCACCCCTTTGCCATAAATTATCAGCTAATATTTAGTCAGCTTCCTTACTGATATAATTTGTAATAAAAAAAAGTGAACAGATTTCTGATATACTATAGACTATAATATCACATCATGAATTTTATTTTTTTTAAATAGAGACATTCACTTAATTTCAATATTCTCCATGCCTTTATAGTTCGGGAAGATCATATTTTTATAACCCTTTTTGAACTGTTTTATGTTTGGACATTGCTTTAATTCCATATTCAGACTGTTCCACAGTTTCACTCCATGAACAGAAACATACTCTGAATATTACCTGGCAGTTCTTTATTTTTTGCTTTGAATAGAATTTGTGCTGTTTGGAATTTCACTAGATCGTCAATTTTCAATATTTCAGACTGCAAAGATACTGAGTTGGTATGTTACCTTTCACAAAGTAAAGGTTGCTTTTTGCTTTCTTTTGCTTTGCTCGGACTTGTTTGGAATAGCTATTTATCCCCTATGATGAAATGAGTCATGGCAGTTTACCCACAATGCATTCTTGGGATATTTTTCAGTAGGATGTGGTATGACTCACCCAATTGAAGTTAAAAACCCCTTTATAGTATCTGAAAACTGTAAGAGCAGCAAAAACACAGCAATTATCTGATAACGCGTCCAACAACTCTCCTGCAGATCCTGCATTTTCTTTGGGATTATTAATTAAATTGTGTCGTAGAGTCTAAAGCAGTGTTTGAAAACTTATGGTCATTTTTGTATGACAGGATCGTCGGTATCAGGTCTCATCTGTTCTCACACCAGCTTCTGTTGCTTTCGGCCACTTTGGTCTCATTCTGTCTCGACATCCTGCAGAGTTAAAAATGAAAAATGATCACGTATGTGACAGCTACTGTATGCAAGTGAGATCGACTGTAAGATCGGAGAGAGAATCCGCAAGTTTGAAAAATGACAGGACTCCGCACGCACACACACATTAAAATATATATATATATATATTTTTAAAGTTGCCTCAACAAAAGGGCAGGCAGGAATTAGCCCCTCTAGCTCCCCCCCCCCCCCCCCCCCCCCCCCCGCACGTGCCTGATGTGACAATATCCTTTATATCGATATAGTCTATGTTACGTTATAATTATACTTGTGGAGCCACAAGTTTGCCTCTCTTTCGTTCACTTTTGTCTCTACGCAACGTTACTCGGCCTCGCTTCTCCTTCACTGAATACAACTCCCCCTCCCCCATAGCTTCAACTGCAGGCAGCAACCAGAAGGACACGGCAAATCTCCATTAGCGAATTGTGGGGCTGGACGGCGTCAACGTGTTAGCGAGCTAACCGCGCTAACGAGCTAACCATGCTAATGACATGCAGCCCACAGGGGCTGCATGGCCTAAAATCCTTTCATTTTCTCAAAAGTTGACAGCGCGCCTAATGTATGAATTCTGGTTGTGCTTACTGACCACGAACCGATTTCAGGTGGTACTCAGAAATCTGTCAAAAAATGTTTTACGACTTTGGTAAGCTACGGAGCTGCAGCGCTTGATGAATTGTCGGAGCATTACGGCTACCGTAGTCTGGAGCCTCGCGGAGTAATACGTACTGTGCTTCGACGTAATATTACCATATTGTGTGTGTATAAGGACCATAAATGGCACCTGTTAAGAGACATGGTTACGAAGCGGATTTCAAACTCACGGCTGTCAGTCACGCAGTAGAAGTTGGGAACAGAGCAGCTGTGAAATCTGTCTTTGTTATTATGCTCAGCGTCTGTTAGTTTACATTTTGACTGCACAATTATGAGCTTTTTGTTATGCGCAAAAACAACATTGTTTTCTTTTATTTATGGAGCATTATTATTTAATAAATGCTGATAATTTATTTTTGAGTAATTTCTTCATGTAAATCTATGCTGTATGTAAATAAAAATGCCTGTGTGACATCTGGGACACAGTGTGACTAAGAACTCTCTTTTTGTTCTAACTTATGGCTTTAAAAAAATATCGAGATATATATCTTATATCGCCACCCAGCTAAAAAATATCGAGATATGAATTTTGGGTCATATCGCCCAGCCCTACTCTAATGTATTCAATAATCCTCTGACCTCAATGTCAGATCTTGGCTCTGTGGCAAAGATGGCAGCCATTGAAGTGTGTTGTTTTTGTTTGTTTTTAGTTGTTTTTACTCTTGTTTAAAAATTTGTCTCTGGCTGTAAAGTGCAGTTGTCAAAAATTATGAATGCTTCTTGGTTCAGTCCCAAGAGGAGACTCTATTTCGCTTGGGGCTGTGACAGGAAAGGCACCCGTGCTAGTTTTAAAATGTGATTAAAGAAAAGCTTGATCACAACAGAGTGCTGGGCATGTTGCTACATGGCAAACGACTGTCTCATAGCTACTAGCTCATTCGTTTGTTACGACCCATCCTCTTCCTCTTATCAGGATTGCAGAGGGGGTGGAACCTATCCCAGCTACCATAGGGCGAGTGACAAGGTGCATACAAACTCAACAAAAAAGTAACGAGTCAAATTTTGCAAATGTAGCGGAGTAAAAGTACAGTTTCTTCTTCACAAATGTACTCAAGTAAAAGTAAAAAGAATCATGCAAAAAAGGTACTTTAAAAGTAAAATTTTTTGAAAAACTTACTCAAGAAAATGTAACGGATTAAATGTAACTCGTTACTACCCACCTCTGCTCACGATGCACTGTAGATCATACTATAATCACGATAAAAGCCTTGTTCTTATTTCCTGCTTCTATCACCGTTGCTATGATGTAACTATGTGAATGTTCACGTTGAACCTCAAGTATGAGTTTACACGTCTTTATCTCAGACTTTGGGTCATCTCACTGAGAGTTATATTTTAAATGACTGTAACTCTGTAACACCTTGTTCAACCACAAATCCTCTCACACATTAACAGCTTGTACTTTGACACTTCACTTTTTCACTTTCAGACAGCGTTATATCTGATGAAAGAGCAATTCGGTCACATCAAAAGACAAGTTAGCATTAGGTAACATTAGTCAAACTGAAGCAAGGCCAGACTTCCTGTCTTGCAGAGGTCTGTAGGGAAGCAACGCTCGGCCTTGACCTCAGTAAACAATTTGCTGGTGAGTTCATGGTCTAAAATGGGTTTCCTGTTTCAGATTAACTGGAATAAAAAAAAATATCCCTCTGTTTTCCTCACATCACTTTCAGTGACACTATAAAAGTGACTTTGCTTTAAATTAAATGTTCCTTTCACTGTTGCTATCACTCACACTCAGACATGTTTACTGTTGAGAATGAACTCTCAGCTCAACTGTTTTCACTCTGTACATTGTAACTGTTCAGCTGTCCAAAGCATGTCTGAGCATGTCCATCAGCAGCTCTGTTATACAGGCTGCACAGCAGCCCGTAGATTGTTCCCAGCATCATGAATCTGATATTCCTCAGAGTACGGGATGACTCCAGAGCAAAAGAAATCACAACATGTTGTGTCTGTTTTTGGCTCTGATAAATCCATTTCAATAAAATTGCTCCAAATAACCAAAATTACAGAGGTGTACGTGTTGTCCTCTCAATGTTTTACTGACTCAGTTTCTTTGAACTGTTTTGCAACTTTTACACAAAAACATTTGTTTCCTTTCTTGTGAAGCCTGTTAGTGTGCATGGCTTTTTTTTTTCTTTTTTTTTTTACAAGGGTGTGTTCTACAATGCTTGTCTGATGCAAAAGCCTCCTTTCCTCTTACAGCAGTGCACACACACTTGTGCTGTGGTTTTACATCACGTCTCCGTCTTTAGATGGTTATTACTCATAAAGAGCAAAGTGTGTGTGTGTGTGTGTGTGTGTGTGTGTGTGTGTGTGTGTGTGTGTGTGTGTGTGTGTGTGTGTGTGTGTGTGTGTGTGTGTGTGTGTTTTTGTTGGGGTAGGCACCGAGTCAGTCATAAAAGAATTACAACCTAATGCAGACTATCTTACCATAGACCACAACAGAAAGTCTCAGACCAACTTAAATAAACAAAAAGAAAACATTTGTGTTTTTGCAACAAAGCATGCAAATGCAACCGTTTATGCTGTTTTTTTGATTTGCTCATTTGTGTTTGGTGCTAATAAGACACGCTGTGGTCTCATCACTGACGCTCAATTAGCTCCTCAAGCGAGAAGCCGATTTTAGAGAGCCACTTTGAGTTTTCCACAAATAAAACACACCATACAAAAAGACAGCCGGCTGGTGATCATTCAGTGCAAATGTGTGCACTTTTTTCTTGTCTTGGGAATGCATCCTTTCAGACTTTGCATCAGCATAAATGCGTCACTTTGAAGTGACATTTCTAAGAATTTTTGCAGAAATTCAGTGAAAAAAAAACCCAGCCTTTAACTGCAATTCATCATCAGCTCCCCTTTAACTTGCTACAGCAGCAAAAAGCATGCTTTTACTTCTGTTTTCGTAACCCATTTATTTATTTTTAATTACTTGAACATTTTAAAAAGAGACAGCTGTGTGAATACTGGTGCAGAGAGCCACTGGCAGTTGCTAGACTACCAAACAGGAACTGACTGCATGCAAATAAAACCTTTTTGTTCTGAGTTCTGGGGGAACTGTTATTTGGCAAGTGCACAAAAAAAGACAAAGTAGTGAGTGTGTTGGTATTACATATTTGGTCACTGTGGCTACAGTTTAAATGAAGACAGGAAGCCAAATTGTGAGAACGTGAACAAGACATGTTATTATTGAATTATCTGCAGGACATGACCTGATTTAAATAAATGTCATGTTATTTAAGTAACATTTTAAATGGCCTGTATTCCCATATGGAAAAGAAATAGTAAAAACTTATATGTGATTATTCATGAAAGTGGCCACTTTCTCATTACTTTCATACATTGTTTTAGTAAGTATCCAAAACATACAAGTTTCATTATATAAATTTTCAAGGGATCTTATATCTGTTTTCACTCTCATATGCTTTTCATACAAGTTTCACACAAGACAGATACAAACTTGTATATATCTTTTCCATATGGGTTTGTATAGCGCTTTACTAGTCCCTAAGGACCCCAAGGCACTTTACACATCCAGTCATCAACACATTCACACACTGGTGATGGCAGCTACATTGTAGCCACAGCCACCCTGGGGCGCACTGACAGAGGCGAGGCTGCCGGACACTGGCGCCACCGGGCCCTCTGACCACCACCAGTAGGCAACAGGTGAAGTGTCATGCCCAAGGACACAACGACTGAGACTGTCCAAGCCAGGGCTCGAAGCGGCAACCTTCCAATTACAACTCTTGAGCCACGATCGTTCCATTTTATAGGTCTTCTCATTCATACAGTGCTGCAGGAGTGCTCAGACGTAATGAGAGGTATAAATAATTGATGTTGTTATGTTTAGGTTTGAATCTGTGAGTCAGTCCTGTGGGGAAATCCATCCATGCTGTACACACATCAAATGTCTGTTAAGCACCACTCTGATGTATTCGCTACCTCATACTTTGTGTTTTCTTGCTATTGCAACACACAGGCCACACTTGATCTGACATTAAAGATAAACTCTAAAATTGAGTTTATAGATGATTATCTGCCTATTACGTCTTATAATGCTAGCTGATACAAACTCCTCTTTAGTTCCCAAAGTCAAACAAACACTTCGCCTGAGAGTAAAACGCTCTAAAATCTGTCATCTTTAATAAAATGATCAGTGTATACCAACAATAAGAGGTTTAACAACAATAACATCCATGATAACAGGATTTATAAAGTTTCATGGAGTTAGAAGTTAGCAGGGAGTTAGCTCGCTAGTTTCAAAATAAGAATCATGTACAGCTCTGCTATCATTTCAGGTATAAATGAAGACAAAAAACTAATAATGTAAACACATTAGCACAGTGAAGCTAGAGGATAAGCGCTAACTTTTCCCCACTCAATAAAAGTTAACATGAGAGTCCCTGATGAACAGAGAGAAATGTGATCGCATGGCAGGAAAAACATGCATAAAACAGACCAAAGTCCAGTCATGGGAACACCTGAGACAATCATCCACAACACGAGGTTAATCATTAATATACTGCTGCATGGTCTGCAATATTCCTGATTCTCAGCTTCATGTACTCATCCAATCTTTGTTAGCCTCAGAGTGATTAGCTTCTAACCTGATTAAATATTTGATGTTTGGCAAACCATGAACTGCTGGGCTGTAGTTACATCACAAGGTTTTAAAAACTGAGCTTTAAAATGTGCTGCTGATGAATAGTGGTGATATCAACTCAGAGAAGCTGACACTGATCACTGACTATTTTTAAGGACCTATTTTTACACTTTGCACCTTCGATCCAGGAGGACGATATCTCGTCCCACTGTATACTTGAGTGTATTTTATTGGGTTGACAATAAAACTCAACTTGACTTGATTCGACTTGCTGTATGTGCTCTTTAATGGACTGCTATGCATTGAGAAGGCTGTTACTGATAGAGCTACCCAAACTGAGCGGCCCCTAATTATGTATTATTTATTGAGATGTGCTCTCATTTGCTTTTGAACTACTCCACGTCTTTACCATTACAGCTGCCAGACTGTTTAGTAGTGAAGCACTAGAGTATTTAAGTTTTTCCACATAAAAAAACAGCTCTGCTTTGTTAGTCTCAAAGGTCAGTCTGTCAGTGATTAAAAACTTTGATGGACTGAATGATCTGTTTGAAGAGACACTTTGGAGTCACAGTGTACAATTGTTGTTGTTGTGTACTAAGATGAATTTAATTGAGAATTTTAAATTTAACAATATTTTGGCCTAAATGCATATTAAGTTGTAATTTTATAGAAATACATGCTTATGGATATCAAGAAGTATTTCTAATGAGTTACAGTGACAGGAAATGCCCATAAATGATTATTTAAATAGTTTACGCTTTTACTATTAATGGAAATGTTCATTAATGGCACAAAAATATGCCAATTACCCAAAAGTTTGTTACCTTCCACAAAAAATACAAGCATTTTACAGAATTTTGTTTCCTAAAGTTTCATTCAGAGCCGATCCCCCCCTTTCTTTCTTTATATAAAAGTGAAGTTGTAATTCACACACGGTTCTTTGTCTTGTTTCGGCTGCTCTCATTGGCAGTCACCACGGGGGTCTCCATCACAGCCTACACCTAGCACAATTTTTGTCCAGTACATCCACTCTCCGTCTGCACCTTGTAGACTTTACATACTGTATAAAAGATGGACATAGTGTGGTAAATCTGCTTCATCTCTCATCTCCAGCTGACCTCAGCAAAAACTCTCCTAAGAAACTTTAGACCTTTTAGCAACCAAAGGGAGGAAAAACCATGTTGTCATGCTCAGCTCATGCTTGCATCATCCTTTTCATCCTTTACAGTAACACGTCATTTGTGACCTTAGAATAAGATTTCCCCCAACGTCCCACATAAATCTTCATACACAGTTCAGTTTCTGCTCTCCATCACATTGACATTTTTAAATGTTACATTCATGAGTGCTTTAACAGACTTTGCTTTTTTCTGATTTTTTTTAATTTATATTGCACACACAGTTAGTGTGTGTTAACATCTGGAGAAGTTTGGGACAGATTCCAGTCAGACTGAGGAAATAAATCCTTTAATTTAAACACTAATCCAATTAGCTCAACACAACAGGAGCAACAACACAAAAGAGTGGGCCACTGAAGCAGACAGCTGTGCAAACACACACACACCCACATGTTGCTGCACTTTTCTGACCCAGTCTCTTGTTTATTTGCTTAAATGAAATGTGATCCACGTAAATGCTCGAGCTGTTATACTTAGAAACACACATCTCTTGTCAGGGCCAGGTTTATGGCCCTCTCCTGGCTCAGAAATACCAATATAAATAAAAATGACCAAAAAAAACAAAAAACAAATTGTAAAGAAAAAGAAAAATCAAAGGAAAATGCATCCATCCTCTTCCGCTTATCCTTATCAGGGTTGTAGCAGACTGGAGCCTATGCCAGCTACCATAGGGCGAGATGCAGGGCACATTTTCCACAGGCCAGCCTGAGGGCTAACACACGAGACAACCATTCGCACTCGCACCTTTGGGAAATATAACCTAACCCCACTAACTGCATGCGTTTGGACTTTGGGAAGAAGCCGGAGTACCCGGAGAGAACCCACACAAACACAGGAGAACATGCAAACTCCACACAGAAAGGCAACAGTGCCAATCACCAGTGCTGCCAACAAAAAATGATAGAAGAAAAATCCTGTTTGGTCCATTTAAACCAAAGCCTTCCTACAACACTCTTCATTCTGGCTCAAAGTTCTAGATTACCCCAGAGTAAACATAATGAAATGATTCAAATTATACACATGAGTGGAATAAAAATAGGAAATAATGAAATCTCTAAGACCAACAATAAAAGCCAGTGAGCTGAAGAACAGAATAAGAAATGAAATGATGATGAGGGAAATTTCTGTGCCAGATTCAAGTAATTTTCTCACACTAACAAAAGCCTTTAATTTCAAACACATTCTCCGAGCTGTAGTTTTCTTTTTGGCTCAAAGACAGCAGCGGTTTAACAACTCGCCCAAACAAACATTGAACAACACCTGTTAACACCTGACATGTTGACATGGAGAGAGAAAGTTTTTTGACTTGCTAAGATAAAAATCAAACCACTCACGCTTCACTAACGTCAAACAACGGTGTTACGTTCATACTTAAGACCGACACAACTGCTAAGTGTTCACATGTTCGCAACTGTGGCTGATTCCTTCTTCAGCCAGCCATCCATACACATCCTCATCAGTACAAACTGTTCAGCTTTGTGAAAGACATCACAGTTATAAACCAGATGACTGTAAAAACCTGATCAACAGGTTACATGTTCACACATGTCTTTACAGCTGTTTCAGGCCAAAATAATTGCTACCACAGTGGTGTCGGGGTGTTCCTGTTATTTCCTTTGATGTTGCTGTGAATTCGGTGCTTTGTTACATTCTTCAGTCTTTGGTTCTACTGAAGAGTTTCAGCAGAATACAGATTATTATTTTAACCTGTGTCTTTATGATGGTCTTCATTTTTGCTTTGTTCATTGCTTGTGGGATTTTTTTCGGACTTGATTGTCTCCAGTGTTTTGCTTTGAGTTTCACACATTGTCTGTACCTGTGTCTTTTACCTAGCTATTCACACTTTCCTGATTACCCAATATTACTGTTTAAAAGTCTCAAGCACTTTTGCTTTCTTTGTAGCATGTTCAAAAATGCACAGTATTTAAGGCAATCCAGTATTTAAGGCAAAAACAGAGTTTGTATAATTCTAAAAAGCTTGAAAGTCAATAGTTGGTATGGCCACCTTTATTCTTCAACAATAGGCTGAAGGCCGAAGGTGTGTCAGGTTTTTCCCCGGGATCCTCAGCTGTAGATAGTTTTTTTTTTGTTTTGGCCTGCCATAGTTGGAAGCATTTGGCATCAGAAACGGGCATTTCTAAACAAAAGGCTGGCCCAACCCTTTTAAATACAGGAGGGGCAAAAATAAATTAAATGAATAACACGTAGTGGATGGTTCTCTGATGCAGATCCAGCAGAACGAGTTCCCACCAAGCGTACACCTAACTTGGTAGCAAGTGAAACTGACAGTCGCAATGCATGTACAGGAAATATGGAAACATTTATTGTATATGCAGTGAAATGGAACCCGAGGGAGGCACCTGAACCTTCAGCTAATACATTTATTATTAAAAAATGAAGGTAACCAGTTTG
Organism: Astatotilapia calliptera; assembly: GCF_964374335.1. Lineage (NCBI taxonomy): Eukaryota > Metazoa > Chordata > Actinopteri > Cichliformes > Cichlidae > Astatotilapia > Astatotilapia calliptera. The sequence continues at coordinate 19,471,335 of NC_137443.1, forward strand.
AAATACTGACTTCCAGAAACCTCCCATACCCATTTCCCACATGTATTGCTTTCATTGAACAACTACAGAGCGCTTTAAAAGCCAACGTGTTTCCTTAATGATGGTTTGACCTGTTTGGATTTCATTAACAGTAAATCCAACACGCTGCTCAAATTCCAGGTGTTCTAAACTTCATTGTGATCTTGAAACAGATCAGAATTTGATCTCAGGTTAAGTTATTCTGTAGAAAAGCTGAAGGTGCATTTGTCTGCTTTCTACAAAGCGATGCCACAGCTAATATGGGCGTGGTGTTAAACAACTAGCTGTGCAAACAGGATGTGTGCAGAAGTGTATCTATATGGTTGATCAGTGGTGTCAAAGAGGAAAATGTTGGTTTGTGGTACGAGTGGAGTCAGAGGAATAATTAGATCTACGATCTTAACACAAATATAGATTTTCATGACCTGGACACAGCAACCTTTGTTTACTGTTATTTCTGAAAAGGTGTTGTAACAACCTCTGACGCATTGGCACGGATACACGGACAATATAAACAAACATAAACAGTTACCACCAAAACAAGTTAAACTGGAACACCAGCAGGTTGATATTATATGGTGCAGATATCATTAACATTATGTTGGGATCATGTGGTTCTGGTTTAATCACAAAAAACCACAGAGACTCAGTGTTGAGATAAAATGATTTTTAATGTTTATTCTATGAGTAAAATGTTGCAAAAAGGAAAATGAATTTTTAAACAAAAAAGGATGTTAAAAAATAAATTTTTTGGAAATATTTAGATTTTTTAATGCTGGCATTCATTTGAACTGAGGTGACCTCTCTTTTCTCAGGGCTCAGATAAAGTACAAATAAAAATCACTGTTGCAATAATTAGTGACCTGAAAGCAAAGCACAGCCACAGAAACTACAGATAAAATGACAAACTTTACTTCCCCAAATCATACAGCTCCCACATAGTTCCTCCTTAACCAACTCCCAAACGAGCTGAAATTCTGCTGAAAAGAGAAACACAATATGATATAAATAAAAGTGATTAAAAGTCCCCCAGGCCGTCTATCCCCACTGAGATACTGCTGTGGCAGCAGAAGCAGAACACTAACACAGGCTGAAATGATATGTGCACAGTAGACAGCGGCGTCGAACAAAAAGCTATTACATCTCTATGACCACATCCAATACCTTAATACAGTTTGTAGAAATTTCTCTTTCCCTCTTGGGGAGTCTTAAAAATATATTTTAAAATTTCCGTTAGACGTTTTTTTCAAACCATAAAAACAAGTTTACATTCAGGATCTCACTGTGCCCAACGTGTATTATCGCGGGACCGTCATTCTACTGGATTTCATCCGTAACCCGGCTCCTAGAACGCGGAAGGTCGTTCCTCGGGAACGCCGCGGGACATGACAAATCGTCGGGATGTTACGCCTCAGGAGTTCATTATTTTTATTTTGATAGGTGAAAAAAGATGAAAAAAGAGTCTAAATCTTTTTGGACTATACATATATATATATATATATATATATATATATATATATATATATATATATATATATATATATATATATATATATATATATATATATATATATATATATATATATATATATGCAGTAAATAAATATGTGGAGACAAAAAAAAAGAAACATTGAAGCTATTCTTGCATTAAAACAGTGTTTTTGTTTTTACTGTGATTATTTATTGTGAGCAGCAGGAAACTACCTGCAGGATTAAACGGGAGGAGGTGTTGCAGTAAATTTTGTCTCCCTGCACAATCCATGACTTTTCAAATAAACTTTATTTAAACAGTTTTTCTGTTTAAGTGTAATTACTGAAGTTTTTTTCTGTTTTTTCTCCCTCACGCAGGCTCAGTGAGAACCATCCACACATGGACACGGCTGCAGAAGTCTCCGCAACACCAGTGCTGGAGGAGGCGCAAGAGGAGAAAGAGAAGACAGCATGATGAGGTTCCGCCTGTGCGCATGGTGTTTTCACTGATGTCAGGCAGTTGCAGAATATGTGATAGGTGCGTTACAGCTGGAAAATCTGCTTAATCTGGAGTTTCGGAGCACAAATCGCAACAATTTAGCAGAAATTTGACGTAGACGGCTTAAAAAACGTGGATTTTTAAATTTGGGGGTTGAAATAACATTGTAAACACACATAAACACAGCCGAGATATATTTAAAAAATATTTCTCATAGTATGTGCATTATTATTATACTGAACTTTTTAAAGCGGAAATGACTGCCTCTTGGCTTCCGTTTACTGGGATACGTGAGCCAGGAGTGTCTAGCTAGCTGGAAAACTAGAAGTAATAAGTAAATATAAAATTTATTTTGGGCATCTGGGAGGGATAAAGAAACGGCATGAACAGTTTAATCAGGTCAGTAATGAAACCGACAACGACTGGGCCATAAAATGAGTGTGATGGGTCATCGAGGCTAACTACGTAGTTCAGCGTTAGCCGTTTTCTTTTAGCTTAAGCTACTTCCGGTAACTGGCCAACTTTAAAGAAGTCAAACAAGACAAACAGAATTTCTCTGAATTAACTGCAGATAAACGAGCTTCTCCTCATATAACCAGCTCACAGGGAGCCGCTTTAACTCCTGCCGCTTCTCCGCTAACTCATTTCACTCCATCGTCTTTAAGTTTGAAGTTAAAAACACGTCGAGATAACATTTTTAGATGAATAACACATGGTGAAACCCTGGATCACGGATGATTTTTAAAAACTGAAAAAATCCAGACAATACTTCAGTTTTCTCTCATTTACGCTTAAAACTCCCTTTCTTAATAATAATTTTAAAAAAGCCCAACTTAACTCCAAGAAAATATTTTATGAAGGTTTAACGTTCACGTTTTTGGCCGTTTTTCCTTGAAAATGAAAAGACGAGTCCACTCTTTTGACTTTTACTTTTAATCTAGTTTAAGTTTTACTTTGGAAGGATTTTATATAATTAAAATGCTATTTCATTTTATGTTTTTACCTCTAATGCTTCATTATGGGTTGAATTTTCGTTTAAATACTCAATACTGCTGTTTCTGCACTTGAGCTTCACTGAACCTGCTCGTTGACATTCCTGGATTTGTTGGATTTCAGTATCATCAGCTGTGTCACAGGAGTTACACTGAAACCTGGGTGTCTTTCTTTGTCTCCACAGCCTGACGGTGTTCCTGCTGTGGAATCAGAGCGTGGGTGAGTCTAGCATAAAAAAACCTTTTTACTAGGGCTGGGTATCGTCACTGATTTCTAGAATCGATTCAATTCCAATTCACAAGGTCCCGAATCGATTTGATCCACGATTCGATTTAATTCGATTTGATTTGATTCGATTTAAATCTAGGAAATTTTGACAGTCAAAAATATAATTCAGATCAGTACATTTACATATTTTTGTATCAATAAAAAGGAAGCTGACACACGCAAGACTTTATCAAAGGTGTGAGCATCACAGTAGATGCCTTTGTGTCAAAGTAGCTGAAGATAAAACACAGAAAAACATGAAGGTGATTTTCCTGTTCTGGGATTTTATAAAAATATTCTGCAGTACATCAAAAACGAAAGAAAACCATTAATCAACATATGAACATTACCTCTGACGTTACAGCGGTTTTATTAGAGACACGTCTAAGCATTTTGCATAATTTTAAAAAGTTTAAATTTGTTCAGTATTGAACAGCAGAAATGAGGTTTTCTTTTCGGAAGAATGTAAAAGGGAAAAAAACAGCGGCCGACAGCGCTGTAAACAACGGTAGTCTTGTGGGTAACAAGCAAGCGAATAATGAAGAAAACAGAGAGAGAGAGAGAGAGCTGTGCATCGTGGTGGAAGCAAAACAGTAAAAGTCAGAGTGAATTCATGACGATGTTTATGTGAAGCGTTTGGATCTTCTTTTGCTGCTGGTTCGGTCAATATTGTTTGGAGAGAGATCAAACTAACAGCTTTAGAATCAGCTCATAAAGGGCGTGAACACAAAGCGCGGACCCGCCGACAGATCAGAATCAGCGAGCTGTCGGCTTTCAGCCCCGACCGTGAGAAAGGCGACATCTAACTGATTCTGATCCGCGGGTCCGCGCTGTGTGTTTACGTCTATGTGCAGAATCCGTGTACCTGCTCTCGTTTACTGTCTTAGTTGTTTGGTGGTTGTTGAAATTTTGTGATCTTTCACCAGAGATTCTGGCATTTCGGGCAAAATAAATTTATATTAAAAAATCGATTCAGGATTTTAATGAATCGATTTTATGTTATCCAAGCCAGAATCGATTTTAATCGATGAATCGATTATAAAAACCCACCCCTGCTTTTTACAGTCTAAAGTTTGGATGGATGTCATGACTTCTGTGAAATTTGAGCTTAGAATAGAATAATCCTTTAATTGTCCCACAAGGGGAAATTTGGGTGTAACAGCAGCAAGAAAGACAAATATACAAACAAACAGTACACAAGAGTTTCTAACATCAGATATTTCTTCAGGTATGCTTTTTTTTTTTTTTTTAAAGGCCAATCCACTCACTTTCAGCCCTCCCTCACAAACACACATGAAAGTCTGACTGCATGTTTAATATTAACGTCTGAAACAGTGTTAAAAATAAAACCCTGACGTTTTTACCGGCCCTTCTGAACATAAAGTGAATCAATTGATTTGATTGGTAATTTATCTCAACATGTGAACAATATACAAGTACATTTAGAAAAGAAAATAAGAGAGAGAAAAAATACTATACAAATTACATACAAAAAAACGTTCTGATTAATTTACATGTTGAAAGGGATTAATTAGAGGAATTAAAATCCATTAAAATGTTAAATTAATAAAATAAAACTCAGTTTCATATCAAGCAATCTGAAACCTCTTGTTATCCCCACCACAGCGCTGCTTTACATACATAGGCTGTGTGTACTTCTTAAAAATGGTTAAATGGTTCAGAAGAACTATAATAGTATTTTTTTTTTTTTAACATGAAGTTTTTAGTCACAAAAATTAGTAAACGCTTTTTTCATTCAGCTTTCACGCTGGATCGAACAAATATGACAAATGATACCACAAAAGCAAAAACATCAGCAGAAATGAGAAAAAGAGTCTGGGGTTAGATTAAACACGGGCATATTTTCACAAGTGGATTACTTGCTCATTTCATGTACGAAGTCTTCTGAGGCCAATACATAACGGCGTGATCAGCAGTCAAGATTCTAACTGTAATGCAATGATGGCTACAGGCAAGCAGGGGTCAGACGGTCAGCATGCTGACAGCCAGAGTGAATGCTGCAAGATTTGTGACACATGAAAATGCTACTCTGTGGCAGTTTTAATGCCTCTTTGTATATTTAAACCTAGCCTGAATTAAGTTTATCAGTCAGCTTAACCTCAGACTACTCCTGAGCGATGTCCCTGCTTTCAAAGTCAGTCTCAAAAATGAAAACATTAGTTTAATGTTGCATTTCTGTGAAATATAGCACTGGTCACTAGTTGCTTTTGAAGTTTTTTATTTTCAAATATGGGACTTCAACACTTGAATTATTATTAATTTATATATTTATTTCATATTTTAACTAGCCAGTAGTGAAGACATTTATTAACGGATCTGTCTCAAATTGGAGACTCGGGGTGTTCTCTCACCTCAGTGTAGTTTTTCTTTGGTTCAGTGTTGGTTCTCCTTGTGTGTCAGGGTAATTTAAGATATTTAAACACAGTGTAATTAAATGTTTCCACCAAAAAAAAAGACCTAAAACAGAAAACAGCTCTATGTGGTTAAGTATTGCAGTTTCAGTTCCTAGTCAGGTGTGAATCTTCTTCCTCTTTCTGGTTTCCTGCTGTTCATGTTCTTGTTGCGTTGCATCAGTTGAGCTGAACAAACATGAGAAGCATGCCATGGAAAGTCTGTGTGGCCCTCCAAAATAAACCAAAATTAAAACTGTGCAGTCATTAGAGAGTAGTTTGAGTGAGTTGGCAGTTCCTACTGACTAGTGTGGTCATTTTCTGAACGTAAACGGCTCGTCTCATTGTGGTACCTGCATGTACGGCAGCATGAGACAGACAGGAAAGTGGAAGATGTGAAAGAGTGGAAAATTTCTGGGCTTGGCAATTGTTGTTCCCTTTGTGGACAGAAGAGGATTTAGATCCAGTTTAGTTAGTGTATGTTTCCATGTGAGCAAAGAGCAGAGATGAGCAGGGAGTCTGTTGATACTGTGGCTACGCAATCACTTCTTCATACAGTGATGCACACAACAAAGAGGCTGCAGGGTGGCCGGAGAGTCATTAACGACATGGTTTTTTTAGGGTTCCAAATGGTCTGAGACCGTCCAACAGACTCCATGCCATCAATTGGCTAATCAGTGGCGTCACTCGATAAATCATGAGAGCGTCTCCTTCACCTAAATCAGGTATACCATCATCTCGGCGTCCATGTTGCATACAAATGACATCACAAGACACTTCCCTACGTTGCTATAACAACCCGATGTGCTTTAGGTTGTACTTGATTGTAATGGAAAAAAAGAGTCGTGCCACGTTGGGCCTGTCCCAGTAGGTACTATGGAAAAAAAACCCTAAAGACTGTGCAGAAAATCAGGATCCTGTTACCGTCTTTATGACTGGATTTATTACAAATGAATTAACCTTTATAATGTAAGCAGGTTGCCTGGAATTATTTTCTAGTTTCAGCTGTAAAATTATCATAAAATAATCTGTGAGTGTGTGGTTTTCTCCCTTGTTTATCACCAGCTCCAGGCCTGTGCTGAATACATGAAAGAATGGCGCCCCTCCAAATAAACAAAGAACAAACAAAAACAAAGATAAAATCCATAAAACTACAGTAAAGAAAAGTGAAATCACAGGAAAGAACAGAGGACAAAAATCAGTACAAATACATAAAAAAAGAGAAAAATCACAGCAAAATAACAGTAGAAAAACAAAAACGATAAAAAAACAGGGTAATAAAAATAAAAACACTCCCAAATTTTCCACAGATCTCTGTTACACTTAGTGATTAACTGACCTGTAAACCAACTGGGGATGCTGGACTCACATCAATTATTTTTATCATGTATTTGTTTTTAGTTTTTATGGTTCAAAGAATTATACAACTAGTGTGTCAGCTTATAAGCAATAAGCCTGGCTGCCAGAAAGTCTTTTTAGCTTGACAATGAGAAACTGAATGGGGGGGGGGAGGCATGCTTGCGCTTCTTCCAGAATATTCCTGGCAATCTCAGAGTGGACTCTGTGGGAAAAGAAACATGCATTAAAACAAATGTTATATTTGAAAAAAAAACCTAAAGAGCTGAAGTTCCCAGGTTTTTCTTGCTGATAAAACCCATTCATACCACCCTAAAGTAACTAACAGAACAGGGGCTTTCATTTCATTTCAGTCTGTACAATCAGCCATTAAAACATTTTATATAATTTTCCATGTTGATTTCTTACAGTTTACGAGTTGCTCTGATAAATGTCTCCCACTTACTACAGCAGGATGTTTTCTAACATGTAGGAAAACTGAAGAATATTATTGAAATGACACTTATTTTTTTCCTAAATGAAATCATCTCAGCTAAATGTGTAGTTAAACTTCACTGACAGACAGGACAGTTTCACTGGTTCGGACCACCTCGGATAAAAATGGGCTGTACGTCACCCTAATGAGTTTGATGTTCCTGCTTTACAGAGTAACAACCAGTGGAAAAGAAGCAGGATTTGTCAGATTCTGTACAAATCAGCTCCACACAGACAGATCTTCTGGCAGCTTATCTTTGTTTTTATTAAGTTAATTGTGTGAACACCCTCGTTTTGAACTCCACACACTAAAGTCACCACAGTTTAAATCCACTTTAACATTTGGCAGGTTAAGTGTTGAAGTCCCAAACCTTTATTTTATTTTTTTATTCACTTTTATTATTTTATACATTTTCCTTTGTTTATGAAGAGAAAAAAAGTTCAGTTTGATCTGATCTGCCTCAGGTTTAGTTTATTGTAATAGCCTGCCTTCACATTCATGATTCTGATCTCTGGTATTTGCAGATATTTAAAGATGAACTATTTCTAAGACCTGACTCACCTTTATGCAGAGGTCTGTAATCATGTAGGTCAGTGCCATTTAGTGAAGTATTTAGCTGATGAAGGACTTTGATTAAATCAAATCAAATCACTTTTATTGTCACATCACATGTGCAGGTACATTGGTACAGCACATGTGAGTGAAATTCTTGTGTGCGAGCTTCACAAGCAACAGGGTTGTGCAAAATACAATAACGTAAACAAGCAAAATACAAGAATGGCTACATCTGAAACTAATAAATATATGTACAATATATAATAGTATATGCATTTCTGGATGTGTATACTAAATGTTTTTCTACGTGTGTGTGTGTGTGTGTGTGTGTATACACATTTTTTACAAATTAAATAGAGTAAAAATAAAATATATAAAAATATACAGAGTTGAGACATGTGCAAAACAGTGGCATTACTGTACAGTATGGAGTGCATAATGTTGAAGTTCCAGTAGTGAAGCTGAGGTGTCTATGACGTGTTCAGCAGTCTGATGGCCTGATGGAAAAAGCTGTCTCTCAGTCTGCTGGTACGGGACCGGATGCTGCAGAACCTCCTTCCTGAGGGAAGTAGTCTGAACAGTTTCTGGCTGGGGTGACTGGAGTCCTTGATGATCCTCCCCGCTTTCCTCAGGCACCGCTTCCTGTAGATATCTTGGAGGGAGGGAAGCTCACCTCCAATTATCCGTTCAGAGCACCGCACTACTTGCTGGAGAGCTTTGCAGTTGTAGGCGGTGCTGTTGCCATACCAGGTGGTGATGCATCCAGTGAGGATGCTCTCAATGGCACAGTGATAGAAGGTCCTGAGGATGCGGGGGCTCATGCCGAATCTTTTCAGTCTCCTGAGAAAGAAGAGGCGCTGCTGCGCCTTCTTCACTGTTTTGTTTGTGTGTACTGACCACGTAAGATCTTCAGCCAGATGTACTCCAAGGAACCGGAAGCTGCTCACTCTCTCCACAGCAGCGCCGTTGATGGTGATGGGGGTGTGTACTTCTCTGCACCTCCGGAAGTCCACTATCAGCTCCTTTGTCTTTGCGACGTTGAGGGTGAGATGGTTGTCTTGACACCAGTGGGTCAGGGCGCTGACCTCCTCCCTGTAAGCCGTCTCATCAAAGTTGGTGATAAGACCCACCACTGTAGTGTCGTCCGCAAACTTCACAATGATGTTGGAGTTGTTAGTGGCTGTGCAGTCGTAGGTGTAGAGTGAGTACAGGAGAGGGCTCAGTACACACCCCTGTGGAGCACCAGTGTTCAGTGTGATGAGGGGATGAGGTGATACTGCCCAGTCTGACCACCTGGCGTCTGTCAGACAGGAAGCTAAGGATCCAGCTGCAGAGGGAGCTGCTCAGTCCTAGATCCTGCAGTTTCCTGTCCAGCTTCGAGGGAACGATGGTATTGAATGCTGAGCTGTAATCTACAAACAGCATCCTCACATACGTGTCTCTCTTCTCCAGGTGTGACAGGGCAGTGTGTAGTGTCAGGGCTATGGCATCATCAGTGGACCTGTTGTGGCAGTATGCGAACTGTAGAGGGTCCAGTGAGTCGGGTAGTGCAGAGCAGATGAAGTCCCTGACCAGCTTCTCGAAGCATTTGCTTACGATGGGGGTCAGGGCTACAGGTCGCCAGTCGTTCAATGAGGAGATGGTGGAGGATTTGGGTACAGGGACGATGGTGGCCATTTTGAAGCAGGCTGGGACTACAGACAGAGAGAGGGAAAGGTTGAAGATGTGCGTGAACACTCCAGCCAGCTGAGCCGCGCATGACTTGAGGACAACACTCCAGCCAGCTGAGCCGCGCATGACTTGAGGACGCGGCCGGGAATCCCGTCCGGACCTGTAGCTTTGCGTGCGTTCACCTTCCTGAAGCACTTCCGCACATCCTCCTCAGACACAGTGTGCGCACTGACGTCATCTGCGGTGCGCACACTGTCCGGTCTCATGGTGTTCGCTGCGTCGAATCTAGCGTAGAATACGTTTAGATCCTGACACAGAGAGGCCGTGGTCTGCGGTGTGCTGGTTTTCCCTCTAAAGTCTGTGATCGTGTTTAGTCCCTGCCACATACTCCGAGGGTTGTCAAACTGTTGCTCCACCCTGTCCCTGTACTCACGTTTGGCTGCTTTGATCGTCTTCCGGAGTTGGTAATGTGCATGTTTGTAGTCCGATGTGTTTGCGGAGGCAAAGGCGGTGCTCCGTGCCGCGCGAACATCTCCGTTAATCCAGGGTTTTTGATTTGGGAAGGATTTAACTGTTCTGGATGGGACGACATCTTCCACGCATTTCCTGATAAATCCGCAGACTGAGTCTGTGTACTCATCAATGTCCCTAGCAGCCACGTGAAACATTTCCCAGTCCGCGTGATCAAAACAGTCCCGCAGCGTAGATTCCGATTGGTCCGTCCAACAGTGCACCGCCCTCCGGGTTGGAGCTTCCCGTTTCAGCTTCTGCCTGTAGGCGGGCAGGAGCAGGATGGAGCAGTGATCTGATTGGCCGAATGGGGCGCGGGGGAGGGCTTTGTACGCATCCCGGAAAGAGGTGTAACAGTGGTCGAGTAGCCGGTCTCCACGAGTGTTGAAATGGATGTGTTGGTGGAGTTTGGGTGAGACTTTCTTCAGGTTTCCCTTATTAAAGTCTCCGGCTGTGATAAACGCTGCCTCTGGGTGTGCGGTTTCCTCGCTGCTGATCGCGCTGTACAGTTCCCTGAGTGCTCTGTCAGTGTTGGCTTGTGGGGGAATGTAAACAGCCGTAATGATCACTGCTGTAAATTCCCTCGGTAGCCAGAATGGCCGGCACTTAATCATCAGGTACTCCAGGTCCGGTGAGCAGAAGGATTTGACCGGGTGCACAGAGTTACAGTTACAGTTAGGAAAAGAGGGAAGCTGTTCTTGGCTTCAGCTTGCGGCCCCTCAGTCTCAGGACAGACATTAACAGCTGAATCAGATTAATTAATGCTAAAATACTGCTCATGTTCTTCCTCTGCTGTGAGATTTTCCCTGTGCTCAAAGTCACATGATGTTTGCAGGTAACTCACTCACAGCACTGAGCATGAATTACACAGTGCAGCAGCATTTACTGAGTATTCCCATCATCGTCTGGCAGATTTTAATCACAGTAAAAATTTACAGTCCTCTGCATATTTAAAGACATTCATGAGGGTTTACTAAGCAGGAGAACATCCAGTGAGTGTTTTATGTGTTTAAGGTTTTTCCAAACAACAGACTGATTCCATAAATTGGCTTGTGATGATTTGGTTCAGAGGACAGAAGTTTATCCAGAGAAAAACTGGAACATTAAGTTTTTTAGTCTCTTGCTTAAACAGTGAGCTAAAGCACAGAGCTGTGGTGAAGCTGTGCACAGGTAATCTGTAACTCACCTGTCCTGTCGTCCTGCAGTCAGCAGCCAGTCTGTGAGGACCGGCTTCATCGGGGGTGAGGTCCTCCTGCCCTGCGTCTACTCTGAAAAGCTGCCCAAGGAGGTCAACGCCTTCTGGAGGGACAAGGATGACAAAATTGTGTTGGATATCATCAACGGCAGAGAGGGTAAAATGGATCCAAAGTTCAAAAGTCGCGTGTTCAGCTTTCCAAACCAATACGAGACTGGAAACTTCTCCATCCTTATAAAGGGCCTGAGGGCAGACGACGCCGGCCCGTATGACTGCCACATCACCAAAGTGGACTATCAGACCAAGATAACTCTGAATGTCACAGGTCAGTTCAGCAGCACGAGCACCTTATTAGGAACACCTCAGTGTTTGTGCAGCAGCAGCTCAGGGGTCTTTGAAAAGTGCAGAAAATGATCATGCTGCTGTGAATAGAAATCAGGACACGTTTCCTCTTTAGATCTAATTCAGTGCAGAAACTGTTCACAGTAAGTGTCGATGAAGTCTCGAGCTCACAAAGAGCTGACTGCTGCACAAAAATCCTCTTTATTAATCCATTCTCTCTCTGAACAAATACACGTGCTGCAAATCTAGCGTGCAACTCTTATTATCCTGTTGTTGTGGTGCCTGACTCTTTCCACATTATAAAACTATGACATCACTACAATGTGATTTGTGTCTTGCAAGTGTTGAAGCTGGACACCATTAGTTTTATTGCTGCAGAAACAACAACAACGCAACAATATCAGATCGAGTCAAAGCTGGAGTTGGTGGCTCGTTATGTATCTGCTGCGTCCATGTGGCCCTATATGTGTCACAGATAAACAGCATGAACCCTGATCAGTGAGTGTGAGCTCAGGTATGGGGATAAAAACTTTTTCAACTGCTTGTGGCTCGTGCAGCAGGTCAATATCAGGTGAAACTTGAACTCAGACAGCACCAGACTCCATTCAGATTTTCCCCAATTTAAGAGGCTTTTTAAAAATATCCTCCGTGTCCTGCAGGTGAACATGAGTTTGGTTATCAGACTATTAAGCAGCCCCATCAGTGGCTCTGTGCTGCAACACTGCCACCTGCTGGACTGCACCTACACCTGTGAACACATTTGAATCTTTAAAGAGTTCCAGTGTCGTGTTTGCCTTTTAAATATTGTTCACTTTTCATATTAAAAAAAGTAAAAACAAAAACTTAAATCTGAATCTAAAATCCAAAGCAGCACTACAAGAGGAAGAAAATAATTTTATTAGCTTTTTTTTTTTTCCTTTTTTTTGTTCGTTTCTGATCTTCCCACAATATTTTAGTATTCCACTGTCAGGCGTGTTTTTAGAAGCAGCATACAGCATACATGTAGCTTGCCATCACCAGTGTGTGAATGTGTGTGTGAATGGGTGGATGACTGAATGTAGTGTAAAGTGCTTTGGGGTCCATAGGGACAAATTAAAGCGATATACAAATACAGGCCATTTACCATTACATCACCTACAAAGCTGCAGTAGTGTTAAAACTGAGTGGATAAAAGAGGAAACAGACCTTTTAGAGCTCAAACACTGACTAAAATGAACAGCTAATTTACTGAACCACTAAGGCAGGGCTGCCCAATCCCAGTCCTCGAGAGCTACTATCCTGCAGCTTTTAGATGGATCCCTACTCCAACACAGCTGAATCAAATGAATGGCTTGTTATCAGGCCTTTGCCAAACACGATGGCATGCTGAAGAGGTAATCAAACCATTTGATTCAGCTGTGTTGGAGTAGGGATGCATCTAAAAGCTGCAGGACGGTAGCTCTCGAGGACCGGGATTGGGCACCCCTGCACTAAGGTGTGCCTTGTGCGGATTTGACTTTGGGCTGATTTGACAGCATAAAGCAAAGATAGCGCTGCTTCCCAGCAAACTTACAAATGCTACACTTAAGAAGTTGCACTTTAAAATTTAAAAAAAGTAACAGAAAGCATCTTTATTTTTAGGCAAACAGAAGAAAAGAAAAAAGTGTTTTTTGCACGTTCAGCTCTGATTAAACTGATGTTTATCTGTTTTGTGTTGCAGAGAAGCCCGCCGTTAAAATAACGACTCCACGTCCTTCGCCTCCTGTGACTGCTTTGCCTCGGGGTGCAGCGGTTACCTCCTCCTCCCTGCAGCACCTGACTCTCCTCTGTCCTGCTCTGTTTGTGCTTTTCTTCTCTTGAAAGTAGGCACAGACTTGAGTTAAAGTTGGGTTTAGCTTTAATCAAAAACTAGATTATACCTTAAAAATAACATTTCACACTGTCGTATAAAGTAAAACCCTTCTTTTCCATATTTGCTCTAAATCTGGTAAATGTATAATGGAGCTGCTTTGAATTATTGACATCCATACATCTATCGTCATTATATACAGCTATCGTCTTAACGTTTCATCCTTCAGCTCAGACGACTGAAAAATTCCTCTTCTGCCTCGAGGCATTTCTTATTAGACTGTTCAGTGTGCTGATGTAACTCATCCTCCAATCAGGTGACAGAAAAATGTTAAACCTAAACCTCAGCTCGAAACCACCTGCGACTGTTACACTCCGACTCACCCGCTGCATCCACCTCCACCTGTTTTCAGCCCTCCAAAACAAACATGAATGAACTCGCTGCACTGATGTTCATGACATCAACGTTAAATTGATCCATTTATAAACAGTCTCCCAAAGACAGGCTGTCATGTTATTCAATGTATGTTGACAGTCATGAAGATAGTCGTTTAGCTTAGTCTTGCTAATCAAGTCATCTGCCCTGCTGGACACGCTGTGTCATGACACCAGAGATATCGGTGTAGTCCTGTTTAGATCTGATTGGAGTCAGATGGTGTTTTCATTGCTTTTCAGTGCTAACTTCATGCTGTGTTACTGGAAAACAAAGAAATAACCTCCAAAATGTGTAAGTATCCATACTGGCCAATATTGGTTAATGCCTGAAAAACTGATGAACCAGTCTCCTGGCTGATATCCATCCGCTGAGTCAGGTCAGCCTCCAAATTCAATGATTTCAAAACTGAGTGTGGCCCTGAAAGGTCAAACAGCTGCAAGTAGAAAAGTACTCCAAAAACACACCAAGTACAATAAAAGAAAAACAAAACAAAACCTCACAAAAAGTTATTTTTTAGTAATGTTTTTTTCAATTTCCTTTCTGTTTTGTGCACTTATTCCATTTGTTGATGTTTTCTTATGTTGCAGTGCATTTGACCTTTGAGCGCCACCATTTAAATAAATCAAAAATAAGTTCTATGGAGAGCTGACGAGGTTTTAAAACCAGTCATTATTTACCCCTATTGAAGCTCTTTTGATGCCCGAGACCAAAAAAGGACATTACAGCAGAAGAAGAAGAAAAGTATCCGAACAACATTGATACGACCCAGATTACTGTCATAAACAGAAAAATACAGTTGTTCGACTTTCCGAGATTGCTGCCGGACCTTTAACGTCTAAAGTTTCAGTGTGTGTTTCATTATAATTGTACTCAGATACTTCTGTGATGGGCCGATATTAGTCATATTGATCAAATTGGAATTCTTCCACAGAAAACACCTTTATAAAGCTGATTTACATTGTTCACGTTCTTTGTCGATCGCCAGGAGGGAAGTGCTCCCTATCATCTATGAATAAAACAGGAAGTCACACTGTCAGGCAGATTTAACAGGCTTTAATCTACCTGGATGTTTCACAGTGACACCATATAGAGACTGATGTTTGCCACAGACCGGGATTGTGAAGGTTTTTGTTTTTTAGGTTGTGTTCATTTCAGTGATTCTCCTTGCATGTGTGTCTGTGTATCACTGACGTAAAAAGCATTAGTTTGATCCAAAGACATTCAACATCAAATGAATCTTTAAAGTATCAGATGTGTGAAACATGTGAGAACAATCGGCCACTACATGGAGCTGTCACAGTTATGATTATTATTATTGTTAGTAGTATTATTAATAATCGTTATTATTGTTGTTATTATTATTTATTAACAATGGAGGAGCTCCAGCAAATTTAAGACTTACTAAATCTGATGGCATGGATCTCTGCAGAAGATTAGCAGCTTCTAAAGGAGGTCATTGTACATTATGCAGTTTGTTTTTCTCTGTTTTTATTTGAAGAAATTACTGTTGAAGGAAAATAAGCACTTACAACTAAGCTGTTATTTATTATTGATTAAAAAAACCAAAATGTAAAAGTAATGTTTACTAAAAACAGCAAAACATCCAACACAATCCACACAAGTGTGTGTGAATGGGGATGACTGGATGTGTAAAGTGCTTTGGGGCCCTTAGGGACTAGTAAAGCGCTATACAAATACAGGCCATTTACCATTTACAATCCAACAAAAACATGACTTTATTACAATCGGTGCTGAGAATAGTCAGTAAAATGTCAGATTTATTGTCTGTGTCTTCTATCATTTACTATATAATACTGTTATTAAAGATCTGCTGTGTTTTATATATTTATATATATTGTTTCCGATGCAGATGGGTCAAAACATCCCGAAGCTCCCTTTAAGCTTCATCTTGTTTACCGGCATATTTTATGTTTATGAAGTGACGAGAGATCAAAAAGCTGCAACGCAGATGTGTGTGAGTCTTCCCAGGTAGCACAAAGAGCTGATTAACCGATTAGTGGACTGAGCAACAGTTCAGCTCTGCAAACGATACTACTCGCTTGATTTTCAGGGTTCAGTCCTCAAACCATAGTTTGAGTTTTCTTGCACAAGCCAATGCGTCAAAGTTGTTTTGCTTCCATAGTCAAAGATTTACTCCCAACTTTCATACCTCAGATTTTATCTGTCAACATTTCAGGTTTATTTATTATCTGGTTTAATTGTTGCAGTGTCATAGTAGAGATCTTAACAAAATGTTAGGGTCAGGGAACGAACGAGGATCCTCTTTCGTTTGTATCAGTTTTTTGTTTCATTTTTTTTTTCTCTTTTCAGCGATAAGGATGATAACAGATCAGTGGTTTAGTCTTCTTCATCAACATGTGGGGTTAACTGTCTGTTTAATTACACAAAGACTCTAGGCACTACAACGTTCAGCCAACTTGTTGGCTTTAAGTCATTTTCAGATTAGTTTGTGTTAAGTTTTAATATGAATTATTCTGCCTGTCAGTCATTCGATGAAGATCAATCAGTTGTGTTCAGTGTTTTATTTTCATAATTTGTTTTGTTCCTTGGCTTAGTTGTTGTGTCATGGAGGTATTTGTCAGGGTTTCAAAGCCTTGGAAACATCCAGTGTTTTTAGTTTCTTTGCTTCAGCTCAAGTTTAAGCCTGTTTATCATACAGTTTTAAGTCAGGACAGACTGAACCAAAGTCCAGGATCTTTTCCCTTATACCAACTTAATCAACCAATAGCATCGTGGTCATGTGACCAGGATCATTTAAGTGTAACTACTGCTTGCTCTGGTGTGACCACAGGTGGCGCTACAGTGTTTCTCTTGTAGAAAACATCAAAGAAGCTGCGACCGCACATAAACTGTCTGTCAGTCAACCAATCAGTTAATCGATCAGCTCTGATGTGCCGTGTGTTTGTGTATCGCCGCGCTGTTACAGTCTGAATGGTGAGGGTCTCTGCTCAGGGTACCTGTGATGTCTGAAGGTAACCACAGCAGTCATGTGACCCTGGTCCTTTTCATTGTAGCAGACCATGGTGTGAAGTGTGGAAAGCAACCCAGAGGCATTGTGGGAAATTTAGGAAAAACTGGTAGCTTTTTTTTTTCTTCTTTTCTTCCCTGTTTCTGGTTGTTTTTAATGCAGTTTATTTAAACTGGATTCAAACCTTTGTTTTGACTCTGAGTGTTATGTTAAGGAAGGTGTTGATGACTTCAGACTTCCTCAGCAGTTCTGGTGTGTTTGTTACATCTGACGTTTGCAGGTTCATTGCTGAAGCTCAATAAAAACCCAACAATAAAACGAAACGTTTCTCAGTGTTTTTGTTCTGCAGTAACAGTTTCCTGCCACAAGGAGGAGCCACTGAATCCACTGTGACGATGGAAATGTTTAATTATCAATGAGAAATGTTTATGCAGTAATTTATATTTTACACTTACCATGTGAATTTGTTTTGTGTGTGTGTGTTTTACTAAATAAAGAGTTAACAATCAGATGTCAGTCCCACTGAAGCCAAGTTCAGATAATTAAATTGAAAGAGATTTTAAAATGTGTCTTTGAGGTATTCCCTGTTATTGTTTATGATTGGTTTGTGAAACAGCTGATTCATTAACTGATTCATTCAGTTAATGGAATGATTGAATAATAAAGTCCCGTTTAAACACAAATTGTTCTACAATAATTAAAAACGAACTTTTTTTTACTCTTGTCTTTTTTTTTTTTTTTTGTTTCTCTGAAACTATCTGCATCATGTCGGGGTGTAACATGGTGATATAGATAAGTGGCAGAGGAAAAATGTGGACAACAAAAGGCTTTAAATAAACGTAATCAGCGCCTGCAGTGATGAAGCTGTTGTAGTGCTCTATTCTGATGAAGGTGAGCACAGTGTGTCAGAACGAGCTTCATCTGAAGGGTGGCTGACCTCCGTCTTAGAGATGGGATGAGGAGAGTAGAGCCAAAACTCCATGAATCTGTGACCTCTCTATTAGTGAAGATCCTTTAGCGTCCCTCTGGATCAATGGATGAACTCCTGGAGTCAGGAAAGGTTGTGTTTCTGATCGACTCAATCAACATCAGTCAACAACATCTTGGTTTAAAAATTAATGACATGAAGCAAAACATTCTTTTTTTTTTTTCTTTTTTTTTTTAAAATTAAGATAGCTTCAGGCTGTGATTTTGGCCTTGGTTTATTAAATAATACACCACAGTGATGAACCTGTGGTGACACCCTAGATGAAGGTGGTGGTAGTTCTTATTTTTGCAGGTCGACTGCTGTGTTTGATTCTTGGTGTTTGGAGGAGTAGCTCTAATGATGGACCTTGAATGTTCCAGCCCTGATAAGTGCTACAAAGGCAGGCTTTGTTTGGGAACGTCTTTGTGTACAAAGAATAGCTGAGGCAGGTGGCTGGAAGAGGGAAGTCTGAGCATTTCTCTTGGATTATGAGGCAGAAAACGGATGGTTCATTCAATAATGAATATATGATGTTCATGTACCTTTGGTTATTTCGTATTTCTGCAAATTTTAAAATATAAGCCGACTAATACATGGTGATTCAGGACAAATATCTCATTTTATTCCTTCCTTTTTGGTAACTTCAGCAAAGAGTCTAAATATTCCTTTAGGCGCATTGTAACACACTCCTTCAACGCAAACCATGAGGGGACTTTTCCATTTATGAGGACACAGGTTGTAAATCAAACACAGCATTCATTTCTACTCTGCTCCACCCTCCTGTGGTACTCAGCTAAAAATAAAAAAAGGACATATTCACAATCTTACAAAGCTACATTATTGTCAGTAAATTTGGAGAACCTCTTTTGGTCACAGGACCCTTGAGCATCTGTAATCTGTACTTATAATACTACTAATTATTAATTAATTAATATATTAATTAATATATTAATATTCCATATAATATATTAATTAATATAATGATCATAATCTGTGCATCTGTCCTGAATCCCGCAGCTGTATTCAGTACAGATGTCAGTTGTACGCTGGTGGACTTCCCTTTTAGTGAGAGTAAATGCAAACAGGAAGCATCACTTTTTAAAGGATTTCACATCCTCATCATTAAAGCTTTTCTTCTCGGTTTTTACTGTAAATGTCGCTTCTGTTTTTCACAGCAACACAGAGTCATTTTATTTCATTGCATTTACTACAGTTTTCTGCTGTGTCAGTGTGTGGGCCTCACTGCTCATCTGAGAGCTCACATCTTCAGTAGCACTTTATAGTGATGTCATATAATAATAGTAGTAATTTAAAACAGATGTATTATTCAAGAAATTCAAAGTGTTTATTGTCATGTGTCACAAGAGAAAAGGCATTTCTCTGTGCAATGAAATTCTTTCTTTGCTGTCCACCCACAGATGCCGATTAATATATACAATAGAAACAGAACATGTAAATACAAATAGTACAAATAAATAAATGTAGACAGTAAAGGAGACAAAATATGGAGATCTGAAACAGAAATGTGTGTAAAAGAGCTATAGCTTAATGTGTAAGATGACCTGATGTGCAAAATAAATGTATTATTACTGTTCAAAATGGGTCAGCTGTTCAAGAGTCTGATGGCAGTGGGCAAGAAGGAGTTGTTGAGTCTCGATATTCTGGATTTCAAACTTCTGAACCTCCGCCCTGAAGGCAGAAGTGTGAACAGTCTGTGTTGGGGGTGTGTGGGGTCTTTGAGGATGGAGGCAGCTCTCCTCGGGACTCGATGATGGTAGATGCTCTGCAGAGAGGGCAGCGGTGTCCTGGTGATCTTCTCCACAGTTGTTATCACTCTCTGCAGGCGTTTGCGGTCCATAGCAGTAGTGCTGCCGTACCATGCAGTGATGCAGCTGGTCAGTGTGCTCTCCACAGTGCAGCTGTAGAAGCTGCTGAGGATCTTGGCCGACATACCAAATTTCCTCAGCCTCCTCAGGAAATACAGCCGCTGCTGAGCCTTCTTGACCAGCTGTGTGGTGTTCAGTGACCAGGTGAGGTCCTCGGTGATGTAGACGCCCAGGCACCTGAAGCTGCTCACCCTCTCCACTTCAAGGCCCCGGATAGACAGCGGTGGGTGAGGCCTCCTCTTCTTCCTCATGTCCACTATCATCTTCTTTGTCTTGTCAGTGTTGAGGGTGTCCTCACACCATGACACCAGACCGGCCACCTCTCTCCTGTAAGCCGCCTCGTCTCCTCCAGTGATGCAACCGATCACTGCAGTGTCGTCCGCGAACTTCAAAATGATGTTATTCTGAATATTGTTATGATTATCACATGCAGTGATAGCTGTAAATTGTATATTTATAAATGACATATTGAGGTGTAATATGTATAAATGATGAATTAAGCGCTTGCTCTGCTTACTTTGTTTCCTCTGCAGGTGAAGGTAGAAAGTGTGTGTGAGCTGATGTGAATTCAGCAGCATGGATCAGTGTGAGGACAGAGAGGAGGGAGTCCCTCCCTCTAAAATCACTCTGTGTGGGGAACATGAGAGCCAGACCAAAGCTCAGAGGTGAGGTACAGAGGTACTATTCACACTCAAAACTGTGTCACAGGCAGGATGATGAAGACCAAGCAGCAAAGAGTAAACTCAGGTCACTTGGACCTTGAAAAACAGGAGGAGGAGTCCCAGGAATTATTAGAAAAATATAGTTTCCATTTATTTAACCCCCAAAAATTATATTTACAAGACTAATAAATGTTGAGCTCATAAAAGAGGCCAAAGAAACAAAACTGAACTGAACTCAGGCAACAACTGCAAACTTAACAAACCAAATGACTGCTACATACAAACACAATTGACCTAAACATGAAATGACATACAAGGGTATATATAATGGCTGATCAGACCATTGTGACACATGAGGGGGTAACAAACAAACACAATCATAAATCACAAACGATGCAGTACAATCTGGTTTGTTAATAAACTAAACACTAAAGAAGAAAATCAAAAAACCCCATTAAACCCTAAACTCAAATATTTAATTAAATACAAATACTTTGTTTTTAAAGTAAAGAAAACACACATTCCCCCCTTCAGCAGGAAGTGGTGGTGTGGTCCAATTATCTTCCTTTGCATCTAATGATTTCAAACCCTGGCTACCATCTTTTGTCCAGCAACTCCCAGGGATGATACCAGGTAAGAAATAAAAAGACAAAGGTTAGTCAGAAAGCAAAGAAATGAAGTAGTATGAATACATAAGTAAACTAAATGTGCACGCTTACAAATAGAACAAATGTATCCAAACCAATCAATAAAGTTATTGGCAACTAAAATGTATTACTATGTTCAAATGAAGAATGAAAATACAAAAGTTATCGACTTTAGAGTGTGGCCACGGATTTGGCCATCACAGACCTCTAAGCAGAACACTGACCTAACAATTAGACTGTCCTTTTTTAAGAAAGACTGTCTAAAATGACAAGATTCAAGGTTACTGCAAAATTACAAAAATTAAAATTTGATTAAATTTGATGTTAGTCGCACAAAAATGTTGATTTTTATGGTTTAAAAGCCTATATTATCTGTTGTTTGACCAGTCTATTTGTTTTTTTTTCTGTTAATAACTCAGATGTTGGTGAGATTTTATAAAACGACTCTTTCTTGTTCATTGTTTAGTGTACGAATTATCAAAAACGTTCTCTTACTTTATCAGATAAAAAAGACAGACGGGCGTTTTAAAGGAATGGCTGTGGGAAACTCTGGAGACTTTGGGAACTGAGGAGCTGAAAAACTTCAAGTGGTGTCTGCAAAATGTTACTGAGTCAAGGGATGGCTTCAAGCCAATCAAAAAGAGTCGACTGGAGAACGCAGACAGACTGGACACAGTGGACCTGATGGTGCAGATGTACGATACAAAGACTGCAGCGGTGACAAAGAAGATTTTAAAGAAGATCAAAAGGAATGAAGGTCTGCTATTTAGAGGAAATATAAAGGCTGTACCTGTTGTTTTAAACAATAATGAAAATGAATCCATTATTGGTTTTCAACAGGACAACCATTTCCCCAAATTCTGCTGCAGGATCAACCAGCTAATGCCACAGGTATGTGTTCATTATGGTACTAAATCATACTACGCAAAGACTGATAATATAACTGTAATATATGTAATAAAAAAGGGGGGAGACGAAATAGCTGATTTAATCTAAACCTTTCTCACCTTCCCACAATTCACTAACTTGCTTCTGTGTGAAAAGGTGAGTCTGCCCATATCTAACCACAAACAGTTTTCAACTCCAGTCAAACAAATCTTTAGTTAATCTGCTATATGAGTTGAACAATTTCTCAGTTTCCCAGACTTCCAAAGTAGATGATCTGTGACTGACTAGCAACAATGCTAGCAGATTTTGTCCACTAGAGTTTAATGATGGAAACCCAACATAAATTAGGGAGAACCAAACTTATTTACCCTGTTACCATGGTTCCGAATAGGTAGATATCTTCAGCACTCAGGCTCACCCAAGCCCAAACTTCTCGTTGAGAAAGGGGTGTCAATTGCTTCTCCTTTTCAGGGTCGTGGGGGCGGGGGCAGTGGAGCCTATCCCCGCTGTCATAGGGCAAAGAGGCAGGGTACTCGGTGGACAGGTCGCCAGTCTGTCGCAGTAGCTTGCCATCACCAGTGTGTGAATGTGTGTGAATGGGTGGATGACTGAATGTAGTGTAAAGCACTTTGGGGTCCTTAGGGACTACAATACAGGCCATTTACCAATTAACCTATCCCCACAAACTGCATGTCTTTGGATGGTGGGAGGAAGCCGGAGTACCCGGGGAGAACATACAAACTCCACACAGAAAGACCCCGGCCTGATGGTGGAATTAAACTGAGGACCTTCTTGCTGTACAGCAACAGTGCTAGCCATCGTGCCACTGTGCTGATTGTAAAGTAAATAATCAAAAAAAAACTTTGAAATCAGTTTAATCACGGGAGGGATAGCTGTGGTGGCATTGCTTCTAAATCTATAAATAAACAATTAATGATCTGTAGTACTTGTAACTTAAAGTCTTTGAGGTGCCATGGTCCCGGTGTCTGCCCGCCCAGCCCCGCAAGGCTACATGTGCTTTTGTTTACTCTCTCTTTCTCTTGCCTCTCCGCCTTGGCGGAGCTCACTGCAGGCCCCCGCCCTTGGACCATACCTGTTGTCCATCAGGCCGTCATTATGTGTTTGCCATTTAAGGCCGAGACGCAGACAGCCTCATCGCTGGATGATTGTGCGAGACACGTTAGTGAGCCTCTAGTATCAGTGAAATTTTCGTGTGTAACTCTGCGATTCTGCGTAACCTATCTCTTTGTAAATAGTTTTCCCAGACCATAACCTACCCGCTGTGTGGACGTGTGTGACGAAGAGAGCGTGTGCGAGAGAGCTACCCCTTCCCTGATTTTCCCCATGGACCCTAGGAACCCTGAATTTCCCCCAATGTATATATTCTGCACCTGGTGATTGTGTAAATAAAACTCTGTTTTTGGAACTGAACTCGAGTCCCCGCCATCGCTTGTAACAAGAGGCTTAGTCACATCATAGCCCTACTGAATCAGCTGGCAAAGCCGATGTCCACAAGATGCACTGACAGAGGCGAGGCTGCCGGACACTGGCGCCACCAGGCCCTCTGACCACCACCAGTAGGCAACGGGTGAAGTGTCTCGCCCAAGGACACAACGAACCGAGACTGTCGGAGCCGGGGCTCAAACCAGCAACCTTCCGATTACAAGACGAACGCCCAACGCTTGAGCCACGATCGCCTCTAATTAACATAAATATTTTATGTTACAAAGTTTCAACACATATACTAAATGTTGTGAATTTTTAGCTTCATATAACAAATACTTTAAAAAAATGTTCCAACTCACTTTCAAACCATTTTTTTCACATGAATATCTAAGAAAACATGGTTTAAATGACAAGCCTGAAATTTTCACTAGTCATTTTTGCCATCAACCATCAGCATCTGTAATTGTGTATTTCAGACAAATGCATCACATGTCTCTCTATTAGCGTATCAAGTAGTCCTTTAAAATCCCATATTTGTGCGTACTTAATGTTTTCAAGACCTACTCCTACCATTTTGAGCCCTTTTGTCCTAGAAGAGTCTGATAAGTATAGAACTTTTTATTTTAAACAGCCTTTGAGATATCGATGTTTAAACATTGCCTCAGATTTCAGTGTGCAAAAAGCAAAAAGACCTGAAAGGAACCTTTCTTTAAAAAGTCCTCCGCCAAGTCCTATATCCTGAAACTAATAGGATTTATGAATCTAAAATTTGTCAGCAACCATTATACATGTTCAAACTTTGTGTCACAACATTTTGATGTAAATTTGAGATGGTTGAGTAGAAGACCAGTGTTGATTTGAGATGAATGACCCGTTTAATAATCAATAATCTTGTGAGACACACAAGTTTCGTTGTGACTCAGTGTGACCACTGGAGGGAAGTAAAGACTCTTTTGCAACATACAATCACGCTGCAGACAGTGCACAGGACACTGGGAGAGGTTTACTCATGCTTATAAGTCATCCAGAAATAAATTTAAACTTGGCCCAGAAGCAGCACCTGCTGTCTGGACTACAAGATTTTCGATTAGTTTCCATGCTCAAAAATATAAAGTACAAAGATATAGAGTTAGAAGTTTTAAAGCTCAGTTATTTGGATAGATAACGTCTCGTGTATAATTCAGGGTTTTTTGATTACATATTTTAGGTTCACTACCATGCACAGACACACACATACACACACGCATAAAATTAATTGTAATTGAATATTTTTTGTTGTGTAATTTCATTAAGAAAAAGTAACTGTAAGGATCTGTGTTGCTTCTTAATTTGAAGCTGCTAACACGTTGCTCTGGTGGTTGGATTAAAAGTTCTAAAGGTTTTTAAATCAACCTTGAAATTGTCCAAAACAGCTGATTCAATACAAGCTTTGTGCCATCGATTTATTTAATGTAGCAACACCTTGTCAGTCATTAACAAAGAGCAAATGAATAATAAAAAGTAAATGATGTAGCAGGTGGGTCAGACGGGGTCAGTTCAGCTCTGAGTGGGTGGAGCGCTCAGTGGAAAAGAATGAGATAGAGGGGTGCAGCAGCAGATATGGATCTGTTCTCAGCGGTTATTAGGACAGAAAAGAAAGTCAACAGCCAATCAGAGCTTCCCTTTGTGCAGCAGCTGGGCTGTGTGGGTTTCTGTGCGAGTTGGGGGTTTTCACTTTAATGTCACAGTGACAGTTACAGCAACAGCCACAGTTGCACAATAATTCCAGAAAGTATTCAGACCCCTTCACTGCAGTGACTCCGTGTGCTATAATGATGAAATCGAATAAAGTTTTGTTTGTTTAGGTTTTGTTTTGTTTTTTTCACCAAACATTAGAAGTGAGGTCAGCTGCATCCTACAAAACCAATACAGGGAACACAAACTTGTCTTTAATAATGTTGGTCCTACAACATCTAAGCTGGTGTTTATTAAAATCAGTCATTAGGATGAATTTTAGGTTAGCTGTACAAACCAGCATTAAGGTTAATCTGAGCTACACTAGTGTTACATTCAAGACGAGGTCACGTGCTTATTCACATGAATGCAGGTTCGACTTTAGTGGTCAATAATGACGAACACAACTTAAAAGTATATGTGAGAGATTTTTGGTGCAAATAGCACCATTCATGCAAAGAATATGGAAGAAATCACAGTTAAACAGTATTATAGGAATTTAAAGTTTATGAAGTGATCGCATGAGAACAGTTCAGCGCTGAGTCTCGGACATCCTGCTCGTATGAGAAGACAAACCACACAGAGACAGACTTGGAAACCGCTGAAACAAACAACTTATTGTTCTTCTCGAAACAAACACCAGCGCTTCACCTCACATGTTTTTATTTCACTTCCACTTGATCATGTTTTTACTTGCTCCACCTAAACACATTAAATGAAACAATGATAAGTTTGGAATCAGGGCTTTCAGTATTTAGCTCATGTATGCTGGTGGAAAATTAGATGTCAGCATCAAGAAATATTTCATCAACATTTGGTGTTTTCTGCTGCTTGTTTAAAGTATATTTATTTTTACTGCGCAGCTTTAACAAAGTCAGGTGTTTGAATTCGTTGTAGTGTAGTCTTGACTCTTAGGACCATCTGTCCCCTTAACTACCAGAATACTTCAGTTTTAGTCATTTTCAAAAGTTAGCAAAAAAATAGAAGTACGATTGATGAAATTAATACAGAATGTTTAGTAGAAAAAGTAAATACAGTATTCAGGGTAATTCAAATAAAAGGAAAATTTATAAAAACTAGAACAATTTGACAGACTTTAAGCTGTTTGAAAGAGATTCAGTTAAAAAGTTGAAAAGCGATCCATGTTAGTTTTAAAAGCTAAAGGACGCTGCTATGGGGTCGCAGCGCTAACAGCTGCACTGATATCATGACATTGTTCAGAGGCTTTAAACAATCTCACATGGAACACACAATGACACATAATTTACATAACTGATATATAGATATGCAGACACTGCAGGATATATATGTGCATGTGTAAAAAACCCCACACAGTCCAAATAAAGCTGGTGTAAAGATGATATCGTTTTTAAGACTGAGTCCAGAAAACAACATCCACGGGTTCCTGATAGTTTGGTTCCTTTAGTTAGACAGTTTTTATTCTGTTTCCTTTAATAAGAAAACCACACTATCTGTATAAAGAAACATTTGATTTGCAATGTCTGAAAGAGGACAGAGCTTAAAACTGGAGTTTGCTTTCATAGTTTTATCTGCTTCGAATCATGGAGAACATATTAAATAATATTTTAGGTCATAGAACTAATTGTTGTTGAATGACAAACACATTGGTGAGAGTTCACAAATGCATCTGCTAAATATGTCCTTTACAAAATGAAACCAATCAAGGTGAACTCTAATTTTAATTTATTTTAACATTTATAATTTCATATTCAAATAAATATTGGGTCATTGTGTTTAACAATTTTATTGCATCTGGAAGGAATTTGTGATTTTGTGAGGGAACATTATGATTTTGAACATTTACTTCCACACTATGATATCACATCATGTGATGACTATGCAGTCCCAATGATAGTGAACTAAAAATAAGGCTCAGACACACCTGCATGTTTTTTTATCTAACAGATTTATGGTTTCATGTTCTCATCTTCTTTAAAATCCTGTTTGTATCTCATTAAACATTTGTTCTTCTTTTACCACTGCTCGTTGCCTATCAGCATATATTGGGAGTGCTGCTGTTTCTCGCAGTTTTCTACAAAATTAAACTCAAACAAGCAAGATTTTTTTTGTTTGCTTTATTCGGAATATTGCAGAGAAATACTTTGAAGAGCAGGCAACACTTTGTTTTAATTAAACAAATGCTATAAATGATGAATCATCTACTAGGGAGCTAATAATTCAGCCTTTTCTGTTTCAGCTCTTTTTTTAATATTGAAATAAAAAAGAAAGTAAAAAAACAACCAAAATGCTGCACTGTTACAGACTTTTCTAAATCCTGAGTGATAAACGATATGAAAAGCGATAAGCCAAGAAGAAGGAAACAGTCAGTCAGCTGCGTGTTTGCGGCTGCGTCTGATGAGCCTGAGCAGAGAGACTCCACAGCAGTACACCAGACTCTTCGTGATCAGCACCGTGTACACCAGGCAGAGCAGTTTTACTTGTTTTTGAGACACGGGATGTTCTGATGATGGACCTTCTGTTAAAGTTTGATTGGTGGAAAGTGTATCTGGTGGAAGTTCTTTTGGTGGACTTTGAGAAACTCCTGAAACAGAAAAGTCACATTTGAGTAGCTGCGTAGCTAATTTCATGCTGAAAAGGCAACAAACTTTCATTACCTTCCTCTATTTGACCCTCCACCGTCCCCCCCTCGTGTGTGACAGAACAGCCATATGTATGTGAGTTCTCGTCTTGCTGATGGATCAACAAGATGCTGGCAGTGTAATCGGACTCTATGATGTCCAGCTGTTCTGTGTCACCAGGGGGCGCCGCCAGCGGAGATCCGTCCTGCTTCTGGCTTTTCCAGGTGATCTTGACCACAGGAGGAACCATTTGTGAGGCCACACACAGCAGGGATCTCTTCTCCTCCAGATGATCACTGGATGCTGCTTGGTACACTGTCACCGAGGGCTTTGCTACCGGCGTAGCTGAAGTTTGACAGCAGACACAGAATTTCACTCAGTGTGACCTGAGAAGCTTCATAATCACCAAACTACCAATCAGTGCCTATCGGCCGTGTAATGGCTCATTTTAAACACTTAACAATATTCAGATGATTTATTGTTATAATGTACAATGTAATATTAAATATTAAAGGCAGAATTATATTTATCAAAGTTAAACTGATTTCATTAACACACAATATTTAATACAATTAACTCCTTTGTCCTTTACGTCTGTTATCACAATTTTAAATTATAACAATACAATGTAACACATCTATAGATGTAAAAATAAATCACATCCTTCACATATCATGGCAGCAGTATTGATAATGAAAGCACGCGTACTTTGTACATTATAGTTTCTGTATATATTTGAAGCATATAGTTTGTAATTATTCTAAAACTGTTGCAAATAAGATTTCATATATACGATGTGAATATTTCTATATCAGTTTTTATAATATGTCAGAATTTAATTGTATCTTTGTTTTCATAATGATTTTATATTTGGCATCTATAATCTCTTAAAATATACAAGGTTAGTATATACATATTACAGTAATTTCAGCTGAAAACATTTATGAAGAAATATTTGTACAGGGGATTTTTTAAATCTATATTGCGATTAACTAAATATTTTGTATGACATTTTAATGACATTAAAATGACATTTAAGAAATTTCCAGTATGCACAGAGAGAGAGACCGAGACATCATTAGATCAGAAACTTCAGAACTTTTTTCATTGTGTTCACATGAGACATAATTTTTTTCATGTAGTTAAACAATAGCAATTATTTGAATATGTGAAAAATAGCTTAAAGCCCTCAAAGGATACACAATCAATTCTATATAATGCACTACATGTAATGAAATACTGAATTACATAGCTTATTATATAATTTCAAAACTTTTCTTATTTTAAGTATGATGTCAAGTCCTAAATTTCCAAATTACATCTACTATAATATTTGAGATAATATTAAGTCAGTAGTCATTAAACTTTCCTTAAATGTGTCTTAAGATTCAAATATGAATAACATTTTATTTATAAGCTTATGACTTACTGTAAATATGTCCACGTTTAATTTTAATGATTTTCTTTCACAAATCCCAGTGAATCTGTTATCTTTTTGAGCTTACAAACAAATATAAAAATAAATAAAAGGATGTTGAAATTTCTTAGATAAGGATTAGTTGTAATCCTGCTCACATCAGACTTTTAGGACTTTTCACGCTGAAAAAACCCCCCAATAAATACCTCACATATACAGTGAGATTCACAGTTTTTTTTCGACCTTTACAGAAACACATTTAAAGTCGAACTTAACAGAAACTGGCTTTGAACAAATTGTCATTTTGAAAGTCGTAAGGAAAATTAATTCATTTGTTCTTACCTGTTACGTACAGTTTAGCTCCAGAGCCAAAGATCCTGTCTCCTCACACAGTGACACAGACCAGTACAAAAACCTGTCTCATGTTGAATGTGGCAGCTGAGGTAAAGCAATGTCATTAACCAATCAGACGTAACATTATGACTCTGCCTGATTTTGTGTTGGTCCCTCTTTTGCTGCCAAAACAGTCGTGAGGCATGGATTCCACTCGACCCCTGAAGATGTGCTGTGGTATCTGGCACTGAGATGTTAGCAACAGATCCTTGAAGTCTTGTAAGTTGTGAGGAAGGACCTCCATGGATTACACTTGTTTGTTCCGTAGATCCCACAGATGCTCAGTTACTGGTTCACCACTGTTTCTTCTTTGGACCACTTTTAATGCATAGTGACCACTGCAGGAACACCCCACAAACCCTGCATTTTTGCAAAAGCCTGGTTGTCTAGAGTCTTAGAGTCACTTAGCCATCACTACTTTGTCAAACTTGCTCAAATCCTTACACTCGCCCATTTTTTTCCTGTTTCTAAACCATTAACTTTGAGGACAAAATGTTTACTTGCTCCTTAATATACCCAACCGACTAACAGGTGCCGTGATGAAGAGATAATCTTGTCACCTGTCAGGGGTCATGTTGTTATTTCTGTTTAGTGTAATTCAGCTCCATGATTTGGTTCAGTCGAGATGAATTAATGTTGTAAAAATTGCATGAATCTGAATATTCTGCATAACTTCTGCCTCCAGATGATGAGCTACCTGAGCTGACCTTTGTTTCACAAGTTTATTCTTGTCCAAACAGCAGGTTGGCAGTTTTCCTCCAGAATTAACCTTCTCAACAATGTTTTGATGGAGTAGCACTGTAACAGGATTCATTTGCTGTGGTGGGCGTGTAGTCTGTGGCTCAGCTGCACAGTAGGGGTGTTGCAGTGGGTTCAGGGGCAGTGTCAGGAGAGCCTGGTGGACACAGCTGACATCGATTGTCTGGAATCAATGAACGGTCTGCAAAGATAAAACTGTGCAAATAAGTCACTTTAACTGCACCAGCCGACCCATCTGAGCATGTTTTGGGACCTAGAAACAGCCAACAAGTGTTACAATATTAGTAGGGGAGACCGGGGATAGTTGTAACATTTTTGACATTTCTGTCTGTAAATTGGAGCTCTTTTAAGGTAGTGGATTCAAAATGTAATGCAAAGTATTTACATGTCTCTGCTATTAAATAGTGCAGCTATTTTCTCTGCAGCACAATTACCCATTGCATGGTATGGCCTCAAACACAAAGAGTGAAATGTTACAATTAACCCCATAGTCTGGGTTAGTTGTAACATATCCTGGGGTAAAATGTAACACAATGAAATAAGGGTACTAACAAAACATTAACATGTAATCTTTGTTTATTCAACACATGAATGCACTTACATCCATTTATGTAGCTGTGTGTGTGTGTGTGACAGAATGCAGAAATCTAACTTTTGAACATATGCCAACCCCCCAAAAAAGACAAATTATGGAATTTTCTGCAACTGAATATTTCATTCATTTTGGTTGGTCTTCCTTGCGTTTGGCCTCATTGGTCCAGTGGGCATTATAACCTACAACTCTTGCACCAATTTTGAACATAACAATGAAGCTGAAAAAATGTAGTTGTTCACCAGCATCGCAATTCCATTACTTTTTATCATGGCTTACCTTGGTGTGGTTTGCAAAGTGCTTCAGAAAGATGAGGAAATCTGTTTCTTGCACTCATCCTGATTTATTTCCACTACCAGTACTTCCTACTGGTCCATCTCTGACACAGTAGTCTGCATAATGTATGTGTGGGAACACAAACAGTGGAGGAATTGTGTTGCCAATGGCATTAACCGCATATACAAATGTGACCAGTGAACCTCTCTCTGCTGATGTTGTTGCCCCAACTTGTTTAATATAAGTTAAAGTAATAGTGTGGTAAGTTGTAACATCTGCATTATTGTTACAACTGACCCAGACTGTTGCTGTTACAACTGACCCAGACTCCTATAGCCATGAACTAGCTAACATTACAGCCAACGGCTAAAACATTAGCACTAAAGACCTACACAGAATATATCCCCATAGACATACAAATAACATAATTTAAGTTTGATGAGTTTAACTGCAAAGCAGATAATGCTATTAGAAATTGAAATAAAGTAGAAAAACTTACTTTTTGCCATACAAATTACTTTTTTCCGTGTTAAATTGTCTGTGTTTGACAAAATGTGCTGATTTTTCACATGTGATAGCAGAACTGAGTTGGGCATGCACAGGATTAATCACATCATTTGAAACTTAGCCCTGATTGGAGAAATTGGAAGTGTTACAACTGACCCACGTTACAACTATCCCCGGTCTCCCCTATGCACTTTGGTCGTCCTCTGGTTTCTAAGAACAAATATCTGTCCAGCTAAATGGTTTCTTCTGTTTGTTCAAAATTATAAACATCGGCAGAGACAAAAAAAAAAAAAAATCTCCTCAGACAAAATACAAACTTGGTCCATGTTTTGTAGTTTAACTGTGTCGCGGGGTCCTCTCCTAAACTTCTCCCGAACAAATGCAGGCGTAGTCAGGAAGCATTCAGTGTGGATAGTTTATTCTGCCAGCTAGTGATGTGATGTTCTGTATCGAGGCTTCGAAGCGTGTGTCGAGTAATTGAGGGGGCGTTTCCGCGATGC
Organism: Astatotilapia calliptera; assembly: GCF_964374335.1. NCBI lineage: Eukaryota > Metazoa > Chordata > Actinopteri > Cichliformes > Cichlidae > Astatotilapia > Astatotilapia calliptera. The sequence continues at coordinate 19,503,602 of NC_137443.1, forward strand.
GCGTAACGAGGCTTGCTTCATTTATGGGAGGAGCTGAAAATGATGACGTCCGAAGCCTCGCTGCCCGGCTGTACCACGTGACTGGTTCATGAAGTGGTTCGAACTTTGCCGCAAGATATGACAGCGATATAAACCCCTCAGACTTCATTCAAAATGTGGGTGTTTGATGGAGAGTTGCGGTTAGTGAGAGTTTGGAGACAGTTTGGAGGTTTATGAGAGTGAGGAGAGAAAGTCAGGAGAGAATGGAGCCAGCTAAGAAAAGGAGGATGTCCTCCCCTGTGTGGGAACATTTTGATTTTATTCCTCCCAACAAGGTATGTAAATTTCTACAGAAGATGTATTTTCATAACACTGATGGTGCAATACAATTTATGTTACGCGGCTTTACTTTTGTACAAGGTGAAGTGTTTGCTATGTGCCAGGGAGCTGGGATATAACAACAACACCTCATCCATGCTTAGGCACTACAGAGCTTTGCATGAGAATAAGGGGGACACCGATTGTGGAGCAAGACCAGGTGAGCCATCAAATGCCATGATAATATAGCATGCAGTAATGTTACTAAATAATATAACAATATTATACAGCTGTAATAAGTTACGTGTGTGATATTTATATTTGTGCTTTATCTTTATTGTCTTTCCTCAGGAGAACAATCTCAAATAGATGAAGACCTGGTCAGCATGGTGATTGAGGACTCCCAGCCATTTAGCATTGTGGAGGACAAAGGATTCAAAAGATTTGTTAAATCATTAAATCCTAGCTATGTTCTCCCCACTAAAGGTTATAAAAGCAGCGAATATTTAGTTTTTACTGAATAAAATATGGGCAGGACTGAGGCCTCAGTGTGTAGCTGTCCATACCTCAACGTTAAAGAGCACAACCACTGTCCACACCCAACCATACCTCACCTCACAGTAAATGATCATTTCCATTTTAAGCATTTCCAAATGATCATTTTCCATACTGCCAGTATAAATATACACAGTATACTGCCATCACTACAATATACATGTTTTACACACTCCTTTTGTTGTTGACATTTACAGGCTGTGTGCAAAAGGCCACACTCTTCAAATTCATGCCAACTAATATTTTTACGTCCAGTAGGTGTCCTACTAGAGCAAATGAAGCTTCAAGAAGCTTTGCGCTGGGGTGAACCAATTGGATGAAAAGCTTCAGTGCTTCATGAAGCTTCATCTGCCCATCACTACTGCCAGCCTCCCAAGTGCACAAAAGATTATTTACAAAGAAAATAGAAAACTAACTTAAGTTAGTGATGGCCCGCTTGAAGCTGGCGCTCCGGAGCGTGTGTCGAAAAAAACAACACACTGGTTCAGAAGCACTGTGTCGAGGCTTGCTTCGTTTGGCAAAAGTCACGTGACCAGTGACGTCCGAAGCTTCATTACGCACGTAACTGCTTCGGTACCTGATTCAAACGGATATAAGGAAGTGAATCATCCACGGGATTCGTGGAGTGTGTTGAGGGTGACAGATAGCGAAGAGGTGATCATTCCACTGACAGATATGGAGCCAGCGAGGAAGAGAGGACATTCTGGCGTGTGGGAATATTTTGAGTTGATTTTGCTCAATTCATTTTATCTGCCGAAGTGAAACACCTGAAATGTCCAAAATCATGTTTTCATAATGTAAATATCATTACAGCATATGACTTTAGGAACACTTCCATGTGAATTAAAGCTGATGAAGACTACAAAAATGTATTTGACACTATACGTACATTACATTGCTACAGTTTAGAAAATCATTTTGTTTATTGTTTTTGGGTGATAGTCTGCAGGACCCAGGAATACCTGCATATCTACCAGCTTGCAGTGTGGTTCCTGCACTCCACAGCCTCTTCTGTTCCATGCAAGTGGATTTTCTCCAGGGCAGGAGAAACTATTTCTAAGAAAAGAAACAGACTCAGCCAGCACACAGTAACACTAATCCTCTTTTTAAATGTAAATAACAAAAGGGCTACCTTACATTGATCATGTTTTTACTTTGCAAGTTCTTGATTAGGGGTGGGTTTTGATTATCGCCTTTCTGATTACAATCCATGCTAAATTGAATAAAGTGATATTGATTCATTACAATCCTGTGTCGATTTGTAAATTAACGTTATTATGCCTGAAACGCCAGCATCTCAGGTTAAACCTCACAACATGTCGTCAAACACCATACAGCTAAAACAGTAACTGGGAGCAGGTTTACGGATTCTGCATACAAACGTGAACACAGAGCGCGGACCCGACGCGTCAGAATCAGATTTTGGTGTGTCGTCCGGTCCGCGCTGTGTTTGCCTCTTTTTTCTTCGCTGGCTTCTGCAGCTGCAGGTTTCATAACTCTCTGGTTACATCTCTAATTAAGTCTCACATGTGTCAGCTTTCTTTTAATAGATACGAAATTATGGATATATACTGATACATGATCAGAATTGTAATATTTCTGACTGAGGCAAAACTTTCCAGATTCCAATCAAATTGAATCGGATCCTGTATCGAATCAAAATGATTTTACAAATCAGTAACGATGCAGCCGTACTCAGCTTCCTAAGAATTTTCCCTTTCCAGTTCACAATCAATCCCACCCCTAGGTCAAAAATATGTATAGGACAATCGGCCTCATCTAATATTTTGTATGAACCTGTCCAGCTGTGATTAAATGACAAGTAGATGGAGGCAGGACTCCACAGCAGGGGCATACTCCATAATGTGCTGTGCGTTATCATATGTATATTATATATATTGCTCACTTATTGTATTTACCAACATCAAGGAGTTATGAGCAGAGAAAGGCCACCATAGTGCATGTTTAAATAGGGAAAGTTTATTGATCAAAATGTATTACGCAAATACGCATTACATTTTTTTCAGCCCCCCAATCGAGAAAACAAAACCAATTACATGTTCAAAGCAACGCAACGGTGGCCCAATATCAGAGAGAACTCCACTCTTGAGTGAGCAGTGATGATTGAGCAGTCCGTTTTATTTTGCAGATTCAAGCTGCTCTTCAAAATATTCGCCACCAGATGTCACCGGAGAGGACTGTGTTGAAAAGCTTCGAGTAATGAACCGTTTTTCAATACAAGCTTCAGTGCTTCGGAAAGCTTCATTTGGCCATCACTAACTTAAGTCAACACAAAACAAACATCTATATACAAAACACAGTCTGCATGTCACCCTCTCTGTAACATCTCACCGGGGAAAAAAAAAAAAAAGCCCAGGTAGGCCCTGACAGCCTTCTTTTATACCCCATGGCCCCTCCCACTACTCATAATAGTCATCTCTTTATTATTTCTTTTACCAAACACTCTTTTCCCCTCAGCTTATTTCCAGCTGTATTCCTACAATACATATATATGTATATACAGACAATTATGGCCAATTCCAGGCAGCCTACAGTGTTTCACAATAACAAAAAAAACAAACAAACAAAAATGATGCAGTTCACGTGACCTTTCAAGCGCGGGCGAACCCACTATTTGAACCCCGGAACACCATACCATCGGCTTGCATAACCACTCGTATAATCGGCGATCACAGCGAGTCTACGCGACCGGCTTTATTAAAGGTAAGTGGGAAAAATATGTTGGCCACCCTCTGCGCCGCTCAAAATATACCTCTCACCCCTTTTTGTTTATCTGCCCGGTCGACGAAAAGACGCGCAGCCACGGTAATTGTAGAAACTAATGGTGGTGGTGCGTGTATGCGCCCAGATCAGCTGTCTGCGGGACGGTGTAACTCCGTCACAAACTGTCTTCAAATCTCAGCATGATTATTATGAGGAGTCCTCATGGAAATGTAGAGAACCAGCACATGGCAGCAATGACTGTAAAGGAAAAGAAACCAACCTGTATGCTCTGTGCAGATGTGCAAGGTTACAGAAATAAGAGTTGGACAATCAAAGCGACCAAAAAGACACCAAAGCACAGCTTGCACTCGCGGATGTGATGTAACTTTTAGCTTGGCTGACATTTGTGAGGATGACAGTCATAACTATAATGTTACTAAAGGGTGTGATTGACCAGTTGGCTATACTTTGAGAATCCTGGATTCAAACTGTTGTTTTTCATTCATTTCTTTTTTTTTTCAAAGCCATATGCTTTCTGGTTTCTGGAGCTGTGATCACTGTGTTGTGGTGTTTTGGTTTTCCCTCAGTTGCTGTTCTCATAGAGGAATATTGCTTCTCCAAAAAATATAGACACTTCTGTTTGATGTTTGTCAGAAGAAGATAATCTCTGTGGATTTTTACAGTCTGCTGTTTTTGACCTGAATGTGAACACACAAGACAAGTTTATCTGATACTCCCAATTGTGTCATCTTTTGAATCTACTTGAATTAATTTTGGTCTTGATTATTTTTACTTCTTATATAAATAGAATACAAACTAGTTGTTTTGGTTTCAAAGGTGATGCCTGCGTCAGTGTGTGTGTGTGAACCTGAGCTGTGGTCTGCTGCTGTTCCTTTGATGGTTTTTGTTCAGCCTGCAGGGATGTTTTGTCACTGTGAGAGCTTTGAGCACAGGAGCAGTAGTAGATGGCTGAATGAACGAGGCTAACTGCATTTATCTCCAACTCACAGCTGTTCTCATTTTTCACAGCTGAGAAATCTTTTTTCTGAGCATGGTTGTAGTCACTGTTGACTTCACCAGTGCGTATGTTAATATGAAGAATCACTCTGAACTTATCACCGTCTTTCTTCTGGTACCAGTGCACATAATTGCCACTATGGCAGGGCGATATGGCGAAAAATATTTATCACGATATATATTTGAAAATTTGCGATAACGATATAACTAATGCGAGACAAAATACAACTCCACAACATTACTAGCGCAAAAAAGACAACCTTCCATTTATTTTCACTTAAACAAGAAGCTGGTTTTTATGTACATTAAAGCTTTATAAAAATGTAACAGTGCAAATGCAAATTCCTTGCTGAAGGTTTAACCAAAAGGCATTTCCAGTACAAATGGGCTGACATATCCTGAGCATAACCATGTATAATATCCACTGAAGTTAAAAAGAGGTGCTTTGCAACATTAAACTGCAGTGTGCAGTACGTATTTTTCAGACCATAAGGTGCACGGGATTATAAGGCACATTAAGCGAAACAAAGCAGTCAGATAAATCAAACTTTATTAAACTCATTCTTCTTGCTTCCTCCACTTCTGTACCATTGATTCATTAATGTTGAATTCTCTGGCAGCTGCTCTATTCCCATGTTGTTGCAGTATATTAATGACTAACCTCGTATTGTGGATGGATTATCTCAGTTGTTCTCCTGACTGAAGTTTGGTCCGTTTACAGCATCCTGCCATGCGATTGCATTTGTGTCTAACCATGAGGAACCTTCACGTTAACTTTTATAAGTGGAAAAGTGTTAGTGTTCGTCCTCCAGCTTCACTGTTTATGTTATGCTAACATAGCTGTGTCGCTAGCGATCACGTAGCACATCATTAAATACCAGTTAGCCCAACTTCTGTAATCCTACAAACGTCACTGCTGTTTAGTTTCCTGTCTTCATTTATGTTGGAAGTGATAGCAGAGCTGTACGTTTGAATTTTTTCAGAAATCTCTCAGTCAGAACATGCAATATCATGCTTAGGTAACTAGCGAAACTAGCGAGCTAACTTCCGCTAGCTTCCTGCTAACTTCTAACTCCGTTAAATGTAATAAATTTTGTTTTCATGGATTCCTGGAAACTTCATAGTTACACCTGGTAAAGCAGCAATGCTGATTGTTTTATTAAAGATGAAAGAATTTAGACAGTTTTTAACTCTCAGTGATGCTGCAGTGTTCGTTTGACCTGAAGAATAAGGAGTTTAGGACCCAGATTACTCCCAGATTTAAGAGCATCTTAGTCCGACAAATACGACAATAACGACGGCCGCTTGCATGTTCTGCAAAAAATGTGCTTTGTTGTGTATCTGACGGACAAACACCAAACCAGTTCCACATCACTGAAGTTGCACCATTTTTACAAACCAATTCTGGTTCATCTGTTTCACTCAACAATCGGCCATGTGCGTATGAAAACAAAGGCACTGCGCATGCGCGTTTTACTCATATTCTATCGCGATATTTCATTTTCCTATCGTTGCCTAACATTATACCGGTATTATCGTGAACGGTATAATATGGCCCAGCCCTAATTGCCACTGCACTGGGAAGTTCCACAGCTGAAGGAGACTTTTTTGCCAGGTGTCGCAGTCAAAGTTAAATCTTTCTGGATCAGCTCTGCAGCCATGGTAACCAGCGCTGCAAAGACACAGAGAGGAAAATGTCAGTTTGATGGTGTTTCTGACATGTAGTTTTTGTTGGGTTGAAACTCACCTAAACACAGACAACACAGAGCAGCAGCTGGGAGGAAAAGCATTGTGTGAACCGTTGTGTTCAGTGACATTTCCTCTGGTGAATCTGAGGAGAAGTGATGTTTTGATAGAAACGAGGCCAAACAAGGACAATTTATATGATCAGACGAGGACCACGTGTTTCTAACAACTCCTACAACCTCCCATTAACTGCTGCAGCTGTCAGTGCTGCTGCTGACTGACAGCTAAGGCGTGTGTTGCAGTTTTCCACTGAGACTGAGGTTTGCAAAACACTAACCTTCAAATATAGAGGGGAATTTATTTATTATTTCAGTCGTATCTTTTCTTCACTTTCTATGAAGTCAGTCAACAAAATTCCTTAAAACTATGATGACTTCAAAACTAAAAATATTTGTTCCCTCAAACACAAACTGAGGAACATAAAGGGACTTGATGTAGTCTGAAATATTTTAGACCATGCGTGGAAACACTAGTATCATCAACATACAACTCAATGATATGGGAGGAAAAACCTCCCATAGAACCGGTCTGAGACATTTTTTCTTTCATTAACCACCTTTATTGTGTACTTCCAGTACTCCCAGTTACCTCTCAACCTTGATTACAAGTACTTATTTTACCCTTTGATGGTATGAACATTTTCATTTGTCTGATTTAAATACTGAAAATTTTTCTAACTCTTCTCTCTCAGACTGAGACGGAGCTGTGGTTTCTTGCTGTTCCTCTGATGGTTTTTGTTCAGCCTGCAGGGATGATTTCACACTGTGGGAACTCTGAGAACAGGAGCAGTAGTAGATGGCTGAATGAATGACTTTAACTGTTTTGAGCTCCAACGCCCAGCTGTTCTGTTTTACCACAGCAGAGAAATCATTCTGCTGAGGGTGGTTGTAGTTTGAAGTGATCGCACCAGTGCGTCTGTAAATACCAATAATCACTCTGAATTTGTCACTGACTTTGTTCTGGTACCAGTATACAACTGCAGTGCTGCACTGGTCAGTTCTCCCACAGCTGAAGGAGACACTTTCTACAGCTCTCCTGGTCAGAGTCAAATCATTCAGTATCAGCTCTGTGGCCATGGTAAACAGCGCTGCAGAGACACACATAGGTTAGTATTAGGGGTGGGGAAAAAAATCGATACTGTGTAGTATCGTGATATTTTGTTTGCTAATAATGTATCGATACAGAGACAGCAGAATTCGATATTTTGTTACAAAAAAGGTTTTTGTGCTCTGACTTCAGAGCATGTTGATCAGCTCCTTTTTCTGAGCAAGAATCCTGACATTCCTTCACTGTCCAAATGTGTTTAACTTTTTTTTTGGCCAGCAATAAACATGACAGTTTACTTATTTTAATTTAAGACATGTTTTATTTTAATTAAGTTTAAAACTTTTTTATCTAATGTAAAATTATATTTTGTTTTAATTTACTTTCAAATTCTTCAGTTGCTGAAGGGGCTGCATAGTTTTCATAAATTGCATAGTTCAGAATAGCTATAATTGTACCAGATGGTTGCATTCAGTTAAGTTGGACTAGACTGTAATACAAACCGTTCAGTTTGTCAACAATAAAACTGACTGAAATGAGAGAAAGACTGAGTGCGAGACTTTGATATTAGATAAAATGAATATTGATAAAGTTTACCTTTATGTACAGAATCTGAATATCGCAAAATATTTAAAAAAAAAATTGCAATAATATCGTATCGTGGGATGTATGGTGATTCCCACCTCTAGTTAGTATGTCAACGTTTGTTACAGAGGGTGTGTTCTTGTTTGAATAAAATCACTCACCTGAGCTCAGGCAGCACAGAGCAGCAGCTTGGAGGAAAAACATTGTGTGCAGTGATGTTTCTTCAGCTGAATCTGAAGAGAAGTGGCACTGTGACAGAGCAGAGGCCAAACAAGTATTAATAAGATACTGTTTGAAATCATGTGACGAGGCTCACGTGATTTCAAACGGGTCCTCAAACCACCCTGCAGCTGAAGATCATACAGCTGCTGATTAACAAGTGATGCAGTCTTGTAATTTTTCCACTGAATCTGAGGCGTGAAGAAGAATAATCATCAGTGTGAAAGTCTGAAATCTGCTTGTTTAGCCATGCGTGTAAACTACAGTGTCATAGAAAACATTTCTTCACACTATAACAACACAATAACATGTTTGTAGAAGATGTTTCAGCTCTGCTTTTTGTGTTCTTCACATATATGATAATCTTTCCTCCAAGAGTGATCTCTCTTCTGCTGATCTCTCTGTGGATTTTTAGAATCAGAATCTGAATGTCTTTATTGTCATTGCCACAGGTACAACTAAATTAAAAGTGGTCCCTGATCAGTGCATCATCCCTAAAAGTATGAAAATAGAAATAAAATAATAAAATTCAATAAAATCAATAAATAAAATACTTAAAGTGCTAATAAGAAAAGTATTAGCAAACATTCACATACATTCCCACGTAAATACTTCAGTCAGCACGCAGATTAATGCAAGAGTGGTGTGATGGACATTTCTTGTAGCAGCATTCAGACGTGTTATTGCAGTTGGATAAAAGCTGTGTTTGAGTCTATTTGTCCTTGCACTGATTGCTCTGTACAGTCTGCCCAACAGTTCAAACAGTGAGTGGCCAGGATATGGGGCATCTTTTATAATGTTTTGAGCATTTTTAAGACAGCTGGTCTTGTGTAGATCTTCCAGCATGGGGAGAGGGCAGCCAGTGATCCTTTGGACGGTGTTAATGAGCCCTTGCAGTGCTTTCCTCTGAGCCACTGTGCAGCTAGTGTACCATATGCAATATTTAGTACACTCTCAATGGTGGCTCCGTAGAAGGACACCAGAAGTCTCTGAGTGATGTTATTCCTCCTGAGATTTCTCAGGAAGTACAGTCTCTGTTGGGCCTTTTTCAGGAGCTCAGAGGTGTTTGCACTCCAAGAAAGGTTCTCCTCCATGTTGATTCCCAGAAAGCGAAAGTTTACCACCCTTTCTACACAGTCCCCATTGATGAATAATGGTGGGATCTCTGCCTTTTTCCTTCTGAAGTCTGTTATGAGTTCTTTGTTCTTTGAAGTATTGAGGAGGAGGTTATTGGCCTTACACCATGACGACAGCTGCTCCACCTTGTCTCTGTAAGCAGACTCCTCACCCCTGGAAATGAGCCCCACCACGGTGGTGTCGTCTGCAAACTTCACAAAGATGTTGCTCTGGTGGAGAGGAGTGCAGTCGTGTGTGTAGAGAGAGTAGAGTAGTGGACTGAGCACACAGCCCTGGGGTGAGCCAGTGCTGAGACTCAGGGCTGAGGATGTGTGATGGCCAACTCTGACTCTCTGTCTACGGTCTGAGAGGAAACTGTTGATCCACATGCAGGTTCTGTATGGAATACCCAGGTCTTGTAGCTTGACCACCAGTTTGTGTGGAAGGATGATGTTAAAAGCTGAGGAGTAATCCACGAAAAGCATCCACACATAGCTCCCATGCTCCTCCATTTATGTTACGGCAGCATGGGGTACTGTGGCTACAGCGTCTTCCGTTTAATCTGGTTTGAATTTTATATGGCACAGGTAAACCTTGTGTTGTTATCCTGCAGATAAGGTAGAGACACTATTTACATTATAAGAAAAATAAGAATAGTCTCCTTTTAGGAGTTTGAGGATTGATTGATGGTGATTTATCCCCACCTGCTGGTGAAAAGACTGCATTAAGTATCATCTTAACACTTCAATAATCACAGAGAAGCTTCATTATATTACTAAAATTATTCACCCAGTTTGCTTCATACACATATGAACTTGAGTAACACTCCATTCTTAATCCATAGGGTTTAATATAATGTCTGCCCACCCTTTGAGGCTATAACAGGCTCAACTCTTAATGGAAGCCTTTCCAAAAGGTTTAGAAGTGTTTATGGGAATTTTAATGTTGGATGAGAAGCCCTGGCTCACAGTCTCGGCTCTCTGCTCATCCCAAAGCTGTATGTCTGGTTGAGGTCAGGACTGTGCATGCCAGTCAAGTTTTTCCACACTGAACTCGCTCATCTGTGTCATCATGGATCTTACTTTATGCAAGGGTGTGGAGTCATGTTGGAACAAGAATAATCATCCTTCCAGCATGATTTGTCACTGGCTCGCTCACCTGTAACCTGACTTCACTAGCTGTTACAGGTAGGAGTCACGCACACGTCGGTTGATTTGTAAGTTTTCTAGATGTCTGTGTCATCAGGTTTGTTCTACACACTGGCAAGAAAAGCTAGAAGCTGGCACAGTATTAGGTTTTAATTTTAATGAACTGAAAAATACATAAATAGTTAAATGAAAAAAAACGTATTTATAAAATTCCTTCTTTATAAAAAGGTAACATTTATCCCATTCTGACCAATCATAACAGTCAATTTGACCAGAACATTTTAAAATCTTCCTCTGGTGAACGAGTTCTGAACTATGAAGAAACTTCACTTCCCACTGCTGTGGATGCTGTCCTGTAACACTGTGTGATGTTTGTTTACTGTGAGTCTGGAGTTTGGGTCATAGTGAAGCTGCTTGTGTTGTCTATGAGATATTCTCAGCTGAAGGGTCAGTGGGAATAAAAGAAAACTTAAAAGAAAACTTATTTGCAATGAAAACTATTCAGAAGTAGATCAGCTGTATGGATGTGTTTTTCTAACATTTATTTTAACAGTATAAATATTCTTTATGACTGTGCACTATGCGAGTAACAGGTTGTAGTGAGGATGACCTCACTTCATGCAGGAAATGAGATTTTCTCTTAAAATTGGAAAAAAACTAGAGAGCAAATGGAGTCAGAATAGAATACTTGTTTTGTTTTGTTTTGTTTGTTTGTTTTTCACGTTTGTAATAATTAGAAACGGTAATATCAAAAATACAAATTCAGTAATTACAAATGACTGTGGTGCAGTGTCTGGAAACAGCAGGTACACCACCTGTTTAAACTGGGAAACAAAAACATCGTTCAGTTGTGGTCGCAAGGGCATAGATTTGGCATTTGACAAGGGACGTGTCCCCATCAATATCCAGCGATTATTGAATTGTCCTCACCAGTAATTTGATCTCTTC